>NW_012118833.1:178549-198436 GCF_000951035.1 Colobus angolensis palliatus
AAAAAAAAAAAAAAAAAAAAAATTATTTGGGTTCAAATTCCACCTTTTATAGTAACTAATCTATCTTAGTCTCAATTTCTTCCCCTTTTAAATAAAGATGATGCCAACAGTCAATCAATCCATCTTATACACTGTAGTGTGGAACAAGAGAATGACAAAGCCCACTGAAAAGTACCATACAAATGAAAAGATTATTGTGATGTGTCCCTCAAAGTTCATACAAAGCTCCAGGCCTATTACTTCCCCCTAAATCTTCCAAATTAGGACAAAGTCACAGAACTTCTCAATAACCAGCCTTCGAAATAGTTTGAGGGGATAATGAAATGATGTAAGGGTTGTCCATGCAATCAGCACATCTCTGATCCCTTTTTGCACATAAGGAAGCTTTCCACTACAGAATAAAGGAAAAGACACTGTGTCAATTTACAGGAATTGACCAATTTTGAGCTAAGAGGGCCATATTTTTATTTTTATTTTTCACTAGAGATGGGGTTTCACCGTGTTAGCCAGGATGGTCTCGATCTTCTCACCTCGTGATCCGCCCGCCTCAGCCTCCCAAAGTGCTGGGATTACAGGTACGAGCCACCGCACCTGGCCTATGAGGGCCACTTTTACAGTCTATTTCTAACACACATTTCATGTACCAGTCCCTCACTTCTCTATTATCAATTTTCCTTGTCATTTCAAACAGCAGATGTTCTACTGTTTCAAGTATCTGGTTTAAAAAGTTCAACACTCCCCAAATGGTACCTGTTCTAACAACTTCAAGGGGGAGTACAGCAGTCAAGAAAGTGACTATGGAGCCATTTTCCAAATTTTCTGAATTAAGCCCATCTTATTTTTGTGCTTGGTGGGGGTGGGGGAAGTCAATTTTTCCTGCTTAAAGCCATTTGGTTCTCATTTGCTCTCAAAGTCATAGATTTAATGTTTTTGTCATCTCACTCTCTCAGCCTTAACTCGAGGGGTGAAAACACACCTTTTATTCCAGTCAAAAGATGCCCAGGCTGTGAAAGAAGATAGTGAAAGTTTTTCGTGACCAATGATGACTTCTCCAACCACTCCTGAGCCCCTGGCCAGCTCTCTCCATGAACAGGACACTACACCAGCTCTTCACCTAGATTCTAATTTCAACTCCATGCCAGCAGAGTGGAACCAGGCAAACCTAATTGTCACCTACTCTTCCATACTCACTGACACCCCTTCTCCCTCCCCTGCTTAGTCTTCTCTTCCTGATTCTGTTATGCTAGGTTATGCTAGATTCTGTTATGCTAGATTGTGTTTGTTTATAAAAGCCAGATAGCCGAAAGAGTACCAGTTTGCAAGACATCAGGTGTTAATGTTCAGCTGAAAGTCAATCCCTCACTTTTACACTCTTAGACGTGAAGAATTTTGCTGTAGAGAAATCTGTCTTGTATCCTGGAATATACACACAAAGTTGAGGGCTTTGTGTCTTTAAAACCAAATACACATAATACCCTCAGACAGACAAATCACATTATGCAATACAAGATTTCAACATTCCGGCACACTGCCAGGGCTTAATGGCCAGTCAGACGCTAAGTAAGGAAATGGGTTTGCATTAAACCTACAAATAAGTCAACAATCAATAGTTCAGTATTACAGTAAAAACTTGATGTGTCCTTTAAATTGCTTCTAGCATCATGCTTCTAACTCAAGTTCAGCTTCAGAAGCAAAACAAAACAAAGATGATCAAGCAAGAAGCTGAACACAACCTATTTTCACAAGCACAAAGCTTTGGCATTTTGAAACTAAAAGCTGCTCCAGGATTTCACAGAAATCCTTTACAGTGTACCTGTAGGGCAGCAAACCTGAAAAATAATAAGCTGAGTTTTAGACAGTAAATTAAACTGACAGCTCAGCAAGCAGAAAACTATGGCAAAAAAAAAAGCAAGCACCTGGAGATAAATGGATGAAATAGGTTTGGTCTTTCTGCAAAGTGAATGCCCCTCAACCACCACCTCCCAATACTCCGCAAGAGTTCACATCAGGGTTGAGAAAGTATGTTCTGGCTTCTTCCTCAATCACCGTTATTTTACTACTAAGCTTGTGTAAATAAGAGCTATGACTACCACATCCATTCAAAAGATGGTATACTTTTCTCCGGCACTGTGGGCTTTCTACTCTTTATTTTGCTCTAAATGAAAGATCAATTATACTTCTATTTTATACTTTCACTAACTTTCCTCCTTCTAATACATTCTGAAAAAATTCACTCCTTTACTAAAACAGTCTTAGTCTGCAAATGAAATTTAAAGCCTAGACGGCTAAGAGCACAGTATTAGACTCAAATCAACAGACTGGAGCTCTGGTCTGGCATACCTAGCCTCTGTAAGCCTTAGCTTCCTCATCTGTGACATGGGGTTAACAGTAAGTATCCACCTCAGAGGGTTGCTGGGAAGATTAAATGAGCAAGCCTAGGAAGTGCTTAGCACAGCATCTGAACAGAATAAATGTTCAATAAAGCTTGGCTTTGCCTCCCCGATGTTAGCTGGGGTAAAACAAAAGTCAATTTTTTTTTTTTTTTTTTGAGATGGAGTCTCGCTCTGTCACCCAGACTAAAGTGCAGTGACACATCTCTGCTCACCGCAAGCTCCCCCTCCCAGGTTCACACCATTCTCCTGCCTCAGCCTCCTGAGTAGCTGGGACTACAGGCACTCACCACCACACCCAGCTAATCTTTTGTATGTTTTAGTAGAGGCGGGTTTCACCGTGTTAGCCAGGATGGTCTCGATCTCCTGACCTTGTGATCCGCCCACCTCGGCCTCCCAAAGTGCTGGGAGCCACTGCACCTGGCCAAAAAAATTTTTTTTTTTTTTGGGACAGAGTTTCGCTCCTGTCACCCAGGCTGGAGTGCAATGGCGCAATCTTGGCTCACTGCAACCTCCGCCTCCCGGGTTCAAGCAATTCTCCTGCCTCAGTCTCCTGAGTAGCTAGGATTACAGGCATGCACCACCACACCCAGCTAATTTTGTATTTTTAGTAGAAATGGGGTTTCTCCATGTTGGTCAGGCTGGTCTCAAACTTCTGACCTCAGGTGATCCGCCCACCTCAGCCTCCCAAAGTGCTGGGATTACAGGCATGAGCCACTGCGCCTGGCCAAAAGACAAGAATTTAATGTCTCTGGTACTATGTTTCACCGCAATGGTGAGAAACAGGGAAGGAAGAAGGAAGGAGAGAAAAACACAACTATTTAAACTTTTGGTACTCAAAATACGGTCAAAGGCACACTGGTCTGCAAATGGTTTGCTCCCAGTCTGCAGCAGATAAGTGCAAACACCGACAATAAGGATTTAGAGATTTTTATAGCAAACTGAGTAATTTTATAGCTATCAAATCCAATTTTAAAAAGGGCTTATATTTTGCATGTCTTTTTTTCCTAGTAATTCATTTTTGTTATATTTTATAAAAGTATCTCTCAGTCTGAAGCAAAGTGAAGAAAAAAAACTGGTTTGAGAAGCACTGATTCAGTAAAAGCACCTTTTGAATGAATAACACCTACCACCATATTCATTCAATGCTAAGACATCTGGGGCAGTTTAGGACCTCATTACAGAATTAAATGATCCTGTAAACGCCCATAAACTTTCAAGGGTCCACCAGGCCCTGCTCATTTAGAGACTGATACTCCTGTTGAGACAGATTGATGTGCACTGTGAAAGTGACAGAACCTACTAGAAGAAGAGAGAAAACTCCCAGGGAATATCACACTAGTGTATTCTGGTACCTTGAGCAAATCAAGCATATCATATAACCTTCCATGGCTGTTTCTACCTGTCCCTAAGATAGCAACAGCATTTTAAAATATACTATTTTTTTTAAAGAAAAGAGAGGAGTTTTTTTTTTTAAAGAAAAGAGAGGAGTGGAAGAAACTCTCCCCATATCCTTTTGTTCATCCCATTCAAAGAAATAAACCAAATTAGTAATTTTTAAAAATCAGCAAGTAAATCCACACTCCTACCTACATTCTGCTGACCTAACCCTCCCTCCCTTTTGTTTCATAAATTAAACAAATAGCCTAGTCTTCACTGCAAATACGTCTTATAAGACAAGGGTTCTTTCTGAATAATTTCTTGGCAGCTGTGTCCCGCCCAGCCCTGCTCAGCAGATTCTGCTGCAATGCTTCAAGTGCTGCAGCTTTCTGGAAAGCACAGGCAGGATTTTGCTGATGGCATCTCAGCCTCACAGCCACTCCACAGTGAGAGGCAAGGACTGGCCCTTCTGTCCCCCAGAATAATTAAAGTGGTGCGTGCACCACTGCTGATCTTGTGATCGCTGCAGACCAGCAGCTGTCAGAATCAAGGGCCTTAGTCCCAGCATGGCTGTCAGCAACCTGGGCTTGGGGAACACATTCAGCCTCTCCATATCTGAAGTGCAAGATGGAAGCTAAGCATCTGTGAAATGGAAAGATGTTTTAAAACATAGCAATACACACTGGTTCTTAGAACACTGCAGCAAAAGAAAATACTAAGTTGCAAGTTCTCACCCATAGGTGGGAACTAAACAATGAGATCACTTGGACACAGGAAGAGGAACATCACACACCGGGTCCTATTGTGGGGAGGGGGTGGGGTGAGGGATAGCATTAGGAGATATACCTAATGTAAATGATGAGTTAATGGGTGCAGCACACCAACATGGCACATGTATACATATGTAACAAACCTGCATGTTGTGCACATGTACCATAGAACTTAAAGTATAATTTAAAAAAAAAAAAAAAGAAGAATTAGGCATGACTTGCTGCCTAAGCTTGATACCCTGGAAAAAAAAAAAAGAAAATTATAAGTCTAGGTCTTGTCAGTAGGGGATGTTGCCTGTCTTACCTCCCAGATTCTTTTCCTGGTCTCCACCAAACAAACAAACAAAAAGAAGTAAAGCCAAGGGTCTCCCCTCCATGTAATCCCCTCTCTCAGTTCTACCGCAGATCATGGATTTTTAGTGAGACACCAACAACCTGGGCTCCAAAGTTTTGTAACTGAGAAGCCTGTTTGCCAACTGCCACATCAGGCTGCAGGCCTGCACACCTTTGGATCGAACATTCCAAAACAGAAATAAGAGATCACAAGGTGCTGTGGCAAGCAGATCAAAGTGGCACACTGGGTAACGGGCTGCCACCTGAGAACAACAGGCTGATCTACAGTAAAACATTCAATATTTGACAAGGCTTTAATCACCATTTAAATCACAACTACTCCAGTATCAAATAGTCCAGCAGATAAAAAGACATGCCCATTTCTGGTTCCTGCAACCAAGCAATTTATAGATGCCAGACTGAAGATGTCAATCTATGTTTCTCATCTCCAGAGTGCTGGGGCATCAGTGGATATTGGCAGGTTAAGAGACAGCTGGTTAAGGAGGGAGGGGACAACTCAACTCCAGTTCAAAGACACCAGAGCCTGGTCAATATCTGAAGTCTTCTATTAAAATGTCAGATAAATATTTTAGCCACAGGGCTTGTTCCAAAATAATCTTAGAGAACCATTCCAACTTCTTTCTTCTTTAAGTTGGTAACTGATATTCTCTTGCTCACAACAGGATATAAGAAACCTCCTAGAAGACAAAAAAGCCTGTCATTTCCTGCTCGTTCAGAATGCATTCAGCATCCATTTACTTGCTTGTTCTGAAAGCTCTGCATTCAGGAGTAAGTGTGAATGGATAAATAAAAAGGCTGAAATCTTGTATCCCTGGCTCACATAAAAGCAGTTTTTCACATTTTCCCCAGACCCATTTTTATTCCAAAGTTACCATTTTTAATTCCATTCACAGAATACTTTAATGTAATTGCATACTTTGCCACCAGACCACAATGCCTACCTTTTCCCTTATCACGGACAGGCAGAAAAATTAAATCATTTCAATTTCTTACCACTGTGATCAGCATTAGGCTACCTAATTATAAACACGAATGAGGATGCCACATTAGCCTGCCTCTGTGAAGACACTATTTTTTTTTTTTTTAAAGGTTTACTGGTTTTTTACCAACTCTAAGATTTATGCTGGGTCAGGGTTTAATGACAAGGAACAGCAAATATGTTTATTAAGTAGGTATGATGTAGACACCACTGTGTTCACATAGGTGACAAACCTTGGCACCACTTATTGTCCCTGAACCAGAACACGGCACAGTAAGATGTAATGTCTTTTCTACATGCAATTCAGTCACTACACCCAAATCTTGGCCTAAAATGTACCCAGTGTCCCAGGAAAGGATTTCTCTCCACTAACAGACTTTGGATATGGTGATTATCAGATTCATCACTCCTACTGAGCCCAGGAGCATTAACTATAGGTTGTTTTAAGTCCAGGATGGGCAGCTGTCATAAGCTGAGAAAGACCAAGATTCAAATATCCATTAAATCCCTCTAAAAACTCAAAAGAAAGGGTATCATGAACATCCTGTTCATTCTCTTAGGAACAAGAGGAATATAACAAAGGAGATCAATAAACACAAATGCTTAACTAAAAGCCTTCACACCATTAGATTCCATGGAATAGTCCCTTATATTTTTATATTATGTGAAAATATTTAGAAAGCAAAGTCTTATTCCTTCAGGGTCCACAGTTCATCAGTTCAAAATCATCTAATTTGGGCTAGATCACCATTTTGTGCAGAAGAGCCTACTCAGGCATATTAAGAACAGAAACAAGATGGAAGACAGAGATGTTCTGCCTACTTAAACCATTTTCAGAATCGTTACACAAATTATCAGTACGCAAACAGATGCAACTCTCAAGAACTTCATCTCTTCCTTAGATTTGCTAAAGCAGGTCTGGTAATAATACTATTTTTTGGTAAACATACTTAGCAGTTTCAGTTTCAGAAACAGATGAAAATGACAACTGCATTTCTTTCAGTCTTAGCTAAGATACTGTTTACCCATTCAGACTGTACTTTCCCTTAACTGATTCAAGCTAAGGAAATTTTACTGCACTTTTTCTTCAACATTAATATTTTGCCAGTAATTCCTAAAGAACTATTAGCATACTAATCATTCTAGGCAAATGTGACCCTCTTTCCAACAAACTGCCACAGGATTTCTGCAACCTGTTCCCAACCAACAACTTGCCAGTACTACAAACACCCAATTAGTGAGCAACTACTTTTCCTCTTTGCTGTTATATATAGCTGCATTTAAGGAGCAGAAGATGGAAAACTAAAAGATAGACTATAAAAATAATTCAGGTGATAAGGGGTTACAACACTATTGATTCATTTTTAAATTTTATTTATTTTTTGAGACAGAGTCTCTCTCTGTCGGCCAGGCTGGAGTGCAGCAGTGCCATCTCAGCTCACCACAACCTCCACCTCTCGGGTCAAGTGATTCTCCTGTCTTAACCTCCCAAGTAGCTGGGATTACAGGCGTGCGCCAACACGTCCAGCTAATTTTTGTATTTTCAGTAGAGACGGGTTTCACCATGTTGACCAGGCTGATCTTGAACTCCTAACCCCAAGTGATCTGCCTGCCTCAGCCTCCCAAAGTGCTGGGATTACAGGTGTGGGTCACCGCACCCGGCCATTGATTCATTTTTATACTTACCAAAGCCAATTAGTTTCTTCTTACTATTACTATTTTACTATTTAAAAGGCAAACTAAAAGTGGTTTCAGCATATTCTACATTTCCAAGGACAGAAAAAGGAAGAAAATAATGAATATGTTATAGACACAGTGCGTGGCAAGCAAAACAAGTTTTTAACAGTCAATTATTATCACACCTTTAGTCTTACATATGGTAGATCAGTTTCCCTGACTCTAATTTTTTTAAGGTGTTTTATCCTGTTTATCACTTCTTTTCCTCTTTACTCATACAGGACAGATTTCCATCTGGAGATTTAGGCAGATTATGAAGACCTTCAGAACAGAGTCTTTTTTTTAGGGGAGAGGGCGGTGGTAGAAGGAGCTGAATTTTCACTTAACTAAGATTAGAATTGGCTGCTAAGTCAATTCCAACAACATAATCTAGATTTCTATTTACTTTGTAAGGAAGCATTCAGAAAGTTTTGTCTTTTCCTATGCATGGAAGCCAATATACTATATTTGGAGGCTGTGGGGAAGACAGGTCTATTAAGACTAGGGAAGAGGTGATATCTAAGGAAAGCTTAAGGGTCTTAGACTGAAATTAGGGCTTGGATGTTCCAGGACAAGTGAAGGCAGTGAGCAAAGATATAAGTTATAACAGAAAAAAGAATGCATTGGGCACTTACATATATATACACACACAAGCAGTTCCTTCTACCTTGGAAAAATGCCAAAATTTAATGCCATCTATACTTACCTTAAAAACTATGCATTTAATACTTTAAGAAGCAGAGAGTTTCTAGTTGAAAAATGTCTCTAGTTACACCTCTCAAATACATTACAGACTGTTAACATGTTTAGAAAGAGTAACTACTATTAAATTCTGAAATCAGAGATAAGTAGTCACCCTCATTTCCCAAAGGCTCAAAAGAGAATGATGAGGATGACATGAGAGACTTAGTTGGGACCTGCAGTACTGAACGACTAGCAATGGATATCTTATCCCAATACTGCCCATGGATGTGAAATGGAGTTAGATTTGAAGATGTTTCATTCTTTACAGTAACAGTTTTAAAATTTCTGGCACTATAAGTACAGTGGGTTGAAGTGTGTGTCCCACAAAAAGATATATCCAGGTCCCAACCTCTGGTCCTTGTAAATGTGACCTTACTTGGAAATAGGGTGTTTGCAAATGTAATTAAGGATCTCAAGAAGAGATTATCCTGGATTTAGGGTGGGTCCTAAATCCAATGACTGGTGTCCTTATGTGACATAAAAGGTAGACCTGACACACACAAGGAAGAACCCTGTGAAGACTGAGGAAGAGACTGAAGTTATGCTGCCGTAAGCCAAGGAATGTCAGGAGCCAGTCAGAAGCCAGAAGAGAAAGGAGTCTCCCCTAGAGCCTATGGAGAGAATGTGGTGCTGCCAATACCTTGATTTCAAAGTTCAGGATTCCAGAACTGTGACAGAATAAACTTCTGTTGTTTTAGGCCACCAAGTTTGTAGTACTTTGTTACAGCATCCCTAGGAATTTAATATAGTAAGTTTGGCAATTATTTATTATTGCTCTGCAATGGTCTAATGCCATTAAAAATATTTTTAATTATTAGGGATACATCATAATTATATTTATTCATGTTGTATACATGATACTTTGATACAAGCATACAATGTGTAATGATCAAATCGTCAATCAGGATATCCTTCACCTCAAGTGTTTATCCTTTCTTTGTGTTAGAAACATTCCAATTCCACTCTTAGTTATTTTGAAAGTCTAATGCCATTTAAAAATATTATAGCCTAATGCTGAGAAACTGTACCTCCCATTTTCATGGCCAACTCAGGCTATTTCTGCATAAACTTCTTGAAATATACATGCAATCTAGTGAAAAAGCCCAGAATATAACTGAACTACGTAAATTTGCACTTTATTATTATATAATACATTATCCATGATACATTAGATCTCTTCAGATCACAGTAAAGATGTGCAATATGCCCTCAATATTTTTTTCTCCAAAGACAGAAGTGAGCAAGTGGATCTCTGTGAGAGGACACATACTCCCAAGCACTACAAAGTCATTTAGAAAAGATCCAGTACAGCTGTTTTAGCAGCATGTCCTGTTATCACTCTTCACCTCTATTACACAAATGTAGGCCTTTTTTATGACCATTTCCAAAAAATAAAATCAATAAACATTAAAAAAATTCTACTAGTATCATCCACACATATATTTTAGTGGCATTTCTTTAATATACTACCTCTGCTGGTCACAGCAATTTTAAAAAAATGCATTCACAATGCACACAAACATTATTGATTATGACAAACAACGAAATGGTAACAACAAAAACCCATATTAATTTCAAGCTCCATTAGAAGCAGAAGGAAATATAATCAATGCTTACCAAATAGAAAAGGACAATGCATACATGGCAAAATGCCTTTAAGCTTATAAGTAATGCAAACAAGGGATAGTACAAAGTCCTGGACAGTATTTGTCAAAGAATGCATCAGCATTTCCTTTTTATGAACAGTACTTTAAGTGGCTTATAAATTGACATAATAATTTCACTCTGACTGATAGCACATGGAATTAGGGTGCATTCTCACCTCAAAAAAAATGCACTGATTGAAAAACAGAAGTTCAATTACAAAAGTCCATCAGATTTATGGTATGTGAATTATATCTCAATTAAGCAATTAAAAGAAATGAAAAAAAGTCCATCAAATAGTATATGTGGCTTTTCTAAGGACAAATCACTGAAAATGTCCAAGTTTACTCTTCTTGGATAACCAACACGTTATTAGAAGAATTAAGAGGAGGATCACTCCGTGCCAGGAGTGCAAGCTGGCTTGGCTCTTACACTTGGTTACTAAACAAGAAGTCAGGGAAGGATATGTGTACAGAAGTTTAAGCACAGGTCAACTGAACCACACAATACAATTTAAAACCTCCAATCCCTGTTGATTGAAAACAGAGTTTCCCCAGATTAGGCCAAAGCTAAATCTTCTCCTTTAAGCCTTTGCTGTTAAGAAGATGAAGTCAACAGAGAACTTACTTCAAAACTAGTAAGCCTTAAACTTACTTCGGGTCTAGATGACCAATTCCTAATTAATCAAAAGTTATCTTGGACTGACCATTTTGCATTTTTGAAGCTATTCTGGAACAGCACAACGAAGAGGTGAGTTGTTTTTTGTTTTTGAGACAGGGTCTTGCTCTGTCATCCAGACTTAAGCACAGTGGTGCACACAGGAAGGACTCACTGCAGCCTCAACCTCAACCTCCTGGACTCAAGTGATGTTCCCACCTCAGCCTACCCCTGTAGCTGGGACTACAGGCGTGCGCCAGCATACCCCGATAATTTTTTATCTTTATAGAGACAGAGTGACATAGTTTGAATACATGTCCCTGCCAAATCTCATGTTGAACTGTAATCCCCAATGTTGGGGGTGGGGCCTGGTGGGAGGTGACTGGATCATGGGAGCAGATTTCTCATGAATGGTTTAATACCATCCTCTTGGTGCTGTCCTCATGACAGTGAGTTCTTACAAGATCTGGTGTTTGAAAGTGTGTGGCACCCACTGCACCCCCCCAACCCCATCCAACTCTTTCTAGCTCCTGCTTTCACAATGTGACTGACGTGCAAGCTCCCACTTCACCTTTTGCCATGAGTAAAAGCTCCCTGAGGCCTCCCCAGAAGCAGATGCTGGTGCCATGCTTCTTGTACAGCTTGCAGAACCATGAGCCAATTCAACCTCTCTTCTTTATATATTACCCAGTCTCAGGTATGTCTTTATAGCAATGCAAGAATGGCCAAATACAGCAGGTATCACTATGTTGCCCAAGCTGCTCTTGAACTCCTAGGCTCAAACAATCCTCCCACCTCAGCCTCCTACCATGCTGGGATTAGAGGCATGAGCTACTGTGCCTGGCCAAGAGGTGAACTTTTGAAAAGGAAGCATCCTTAATCTCAAAGTTCAAAGATTTCTCAGTGGTACAGGACCAAAGCTCTGGTGCGCTCTTTGTAAATTAAGAAATTCTCTTTGATGTAACTAAGCATATATTGTCAGAAAACCACCTAATGTCAGTGTTGAAGGAGGGTATTCTTGATTAAGTACAAGGTTACATGAGATGATCATTACGAGTCAATACATTTACAAACCTGTCAATACCTTAAGGTAAAAAAAATGGAGTTTCACATCACTGGAAATGCATGAAGTGCATCACAAAATGCTGTTGAGTATTCCAAATATCTACTCTAAGAATATCAAAGAAGGCCGGGCGCGGTGGCTCAAGCCTGTAATCCCAGCACTGTGGGAGGCCGAGATGGGCGGATCACGAGGTCAGGAGATCGAGACCATCCTGGCTAACACGGCGAAACCCCGTCTCTACTAAAAAATACAAAAAACTAGCCGGGCGAGGTGGCGGGCGCCTGTAGTCCCAGCTACTCGGGAGGCTGAGGCAGGAGAATGGTGTGAACCCGGGAGGCGGAGCTTGCAGTGAACTGAGATCCGGCCACTGCACTCCAGCCTGGGCGACAGAGCGAGACTCCGCCTCAAAAAAAAAAAAAATAAGAATATCAAAGAAAATGTAAAAAACACTTTGTTTTTCAAACAAACAATTTCTTTGGTATTTTCAACATTAAAAACAAACAAAAACCCTTTCAGCAGGTGCCATTTCTTTCCACATTATTAGGAATACTCCCAAAATATATGGTGATTATTCATCCCTGTTATACGTATTTGTTAACAGAGAGCCTCAAGCAGTTGTATGGGGGAGGGGGGCTAAAACTTAAAAAAAAGTTTAAAAAGTATACATGCCATTTTAAGATTACATGGAAATGAGAAGGCAATTATAAGTTGACAGGCAAATATGATTTAGCATATAAAACTGGAAAAACTGAATTTGCATACTTTGGGAACATAGCAGCAATAGGAAAAATATCTATAGTTCTTCAACTCTCAACTCAAAGTACAGTTTTAGGTTTCTGAATTCAAATAAATGCAGTAGAAATGTGGCCATTAGATGGACTAAAATGGTTCTTAGAAAGGGTACTGGGGTAAAGAGTGTTAATTCAAATTCAGCCCAAATAATATTGCCCATTTCTACCAGAATTTGCCTCTGCAGGAGGCATCCTTTCATTTTCAGGTAAATCAATGATTAAAAAAAAGAAAATGGTGCCCCACTGTCCCTTCACTAATGCAAATGCAGTGTTCCAATTCCTCAAAAACTAAACAGACTGTGAGTTTTTTCCTTAACAATTTTATGTCAGTTTCTGATTAGATTAAAACAGCTATCGATTGCTAGTGGCATGTTTGGTTAAATGAGACTGGAGTGCTCTATTAGACTATTTCCTGGTGCCACTAATGCAGCCAAACACTTCTTGGAAATCATTGAGTAGGTTTCAGTAAATAGTACTCTAAGTTTTCCCCAGCTCTTTGCCAACCAATACAAGCAAGATGTAAAAAAGAAATGTGGAAGACGAATAGTAAAATTATTTGAGATCCAGCAAAGAAAGCGAAAGAAACTTCAGATTAATGTCTCTGAGCCTTGGATTAAACCCAAGGAAAGAAGAGAAATCTGTTCTCCTAATTATAATAATCTAAAAAGTGCAGGTTGGAATTGCTTTCTTAAATTCAGCTACACAGAGAGCTCTGAAAATAACCCAATGTTTTCCACTATACCTCCAAAGCTGAATCTACTGTTCTCTTAATATCTGAGGAAGAAGAAAATTAACAAAGAAAACTGAAATTCCTTAATCAGCTGGTTAATAAAGGGCCAGGGTCTTCAGCCTGGGTTATATGGTCTGGGTTCCACCTGCACTTGGCAGCCCTTACCTGAATGTCGGTGTCCTTCACGGGCTCAAGAGGCTCAAAGGTGGTGGCTGCACTCAGACTCTCCAGTCGCTGGGAGATGTGGGATATGTCAAGTCCCCGAGACCCAAGGAGAACTGACCTATGTGAGGATATACAATAGGGAGATATAAGTAAGGGGAAAAGTAGGATTAGGACATCTAATATGCTTCATCAAATACTGGAGAGTATTTTTCATTCAAAACTTCCTATATACCGTCCAGACACTTTTACACAGTTGTTTTATATCTTTCCATAGAAATCACATGGAATAAGAGCCATAACATTGTACTTTGTAGTAACAGATTCAAATTCTAAGCATGCCTAAATTTGAGAACCTTGTCTAGAATAAAACGATACTACTACCATAGGCTAGACTGCTCCAAACATGTCATAGTAAAGAAACTCATGAGGTACATGCTATCATTCATCCCCATTTTATGGATGAGAGAACTAAGGTATAAAGAGTTTAACCAGCTTGCCCAGAGTCACAGAGTCAGGAAGTGGCAGAGGCAGGCAGGTCATGTAGTTCTGCAGTACAACTCTTTTTTTTTTTTTTTTTTTTTTGAGACAGAGTCTCACTCTGTCGTCCAGACTGGAGTGCAGTGGCAGGATCTCGGCTCACTGCAACCTCCGCCTCCCAGGTTCATGTGATTCTCCTGCCTCAGCCTCCCGGGTTGTATAGCACAACTCTTAACCACCATCCTACACTTATAGCCTCCGTACATGGATATAGTGAACTACAACATTGTAGACGTTTCAGGAGTAACCTAGTATAAACGTCATTCACGAGCTAAGGAAACTAAAGGTTCAAGGTGATCAATGATTTGCCCAGGAGCAATCAAACCAGAATTCAAGGTCAGTTCTCCATGGCTTCCCTTCAAAAGCCAAACACCATCTTCAGCACATCTGCAGGTTCCCTCTCTGCTGCCCAGTCTAATAATATAGAAGGCTGTTATCTGACCAGTAAATGCTTTTGAAGAGAAATGGGAATAATATAGTCAGCTTTATTTCTACTCACCTGGGGCAAGGTAACGATGTAAGGGTTGTTTTTTTTTTTTTTTTTTTTTGAGACAGAGTCTTGCTCTGTCGCCCAGGCTGGAGTGCAGTGGCCGGATCTTAGCTCACTGCAAGTTCCGCCTCCCGGGTTCACGCCATTCGCCTGCCTCAGCCTCCCGAGTAGCTGGGACTACAGGCGCCCGCCACCTCGCCCGGCTAGTTTTTTGTATTTTTTTAGTAGAGACGGGGTTTCACCGTGTTAGCCAGGATGGTCTCGATCTCCTGACCTCGTGATCCGCCCGTCTCGGCCTCCCAAAGTGCTGGGATTACAGGCTTGAGCCACTGCGCCCGGCCAGGGTTGTTTTTTTAAAGAAAAGATTGCACTAATATCTAGAACACCCTCTGGAAAAAAGACACTTAGGGGAAATCAATTTATTTTATTTTATTTTATTTTATTTATAGACAGGGTCTTGCTCTGTTACCCAGGCTGGTCTCAAACTCCTGGCCAAGCGATCCTCCTGCCTCAGCCTCCAAAAGTGCTGGGATTACAGGCATGAACCACCACATCCAGTCCATTAATTTGTAGACTGTTTCTGGATTATAAATTGTACTGAAAACTTTCACTGATAACATTTGTGTTCACTTTGAGTAATTTAATAGTCAGTATACCTACAGGTATAACACCTAAAAGTTTCAATCCTGAACTAACAGACTTATTGGAGAAGAGAAAGAATTTCACATATGTAGTTCTAATCCAATAAATACTACAGCAACAGATTACATTTACCCAGAGGTTCCTTCCTATAGATTTTTGTCTCTTCCAGGTCAACTATGAGGTCATTCCCGGGGCTTTCCCTCTAGGTTGCCATCTATTTCCTCTCTCCTCTAATAATCCTAAATAGTTAACTCTGTATAAGAGTGGGTCTCCCTTATCAAAAGAAGACATTTATGCAGTCAACAAACATATGAAAAAAAAGCTCAATATCACCGATCATTAGAGAAATGCAAATCAAAACCACAATGAGATACCATCTCACGCCAGTCAGAATGGCGATTACTAAAAAAGTCAGGAAACAATAGATGTTGGCAAGGCTGTGGAGAAACAGGAATGTTTTTACACTGTTGGTGGGAGTGTAAATTAGTTCAATCATTGTGGAAGACAGTGTAGCAATTCCTCAGTGATCTAGAAACAGAAATACCATCTGACCCACCAATCCCACTACTGAGCATACACCCAAAAGATTAGAAATCATTCTACTATAAAGACACAAGCACACATATGTTTACTGCAGCACTATTTACAATATCAAAGACTTGGAACAATCCAAATGTCCATCAATGATAGACTGGTAAAAGAAAATGTGGCACATATACACCATGGAATACTATGCAGCCATCAAAAAGAATGAGTTCATGTCCTTTGCAGGGACCTGGATGAAGCTGGAAGCCATCATTCTCAGCAAACTAACACAGGGACACATAACCAAACACTGCATGTTCTCACTCAGAAGTGGGAGTTGAACAATGAGAACACATGGACACAGGGAGGGGAACAACACACATTGGAGCCTGTCAGGGGGTGAGGGACAAGGAGAGGGAGAGCATTAGGACAAACACCAAATTCATGTGGGCCTTAAAACCTAGATGACGGGTTGATAAGTGTGGCAAACCACCACAGCACATGTATCTATATAACAAACCTGGACATTCTGCACGTGTATCCTGGAACTTAAAGTAAAATTTTTAAAAATTAAAAAAAAAAAAGAAAACAAAGAGTGGGTCTCAACTCTGGTTGCACATTAGAATCACCTAGTTTCAGGAGTAACCTAGTCCAAACTTTCCTCCCAACGACTATGATCAGTTGTGATTAATATTGGACTCAAACTCCCGGGCTCAAGAGATCCTCCTGTCTTGGCCTCCCAAGTAGCAGGAACTAAGGATGCTTGCCACTGCACCCAGCTTTACAATTTATCATTTAAAGTATACTATTTGGTTATTTATTTTTGAGACAGAGTCTTGCTCTGTTGCCCAGGATGGAGTGCAGTAGCGCAATCTCAGCTCTCTGCAACCCCCAGTTCCCAGGTTCAAGCAATTCTTGTGCCTCAGCCTCTCCAGTACCTGGCACTACAGGTGCATGCCACCACACTCAGCTAATTTTTGTATTTTTACTAGAGACGGGGTTTCCCCATGTTGGCCAAGCTAGACTTGAACTCCTGGCTCAAGTGATCCACCCACCTTGGCCTCCCAAAGGGCTGGGATTACAGGTGTGAGCCACCATGCCTGGCCTACAATTCAGTGATTTTTATGTATTCATAAAATTGTACAACCATCACTACAATCAATTTTAGAGTATTTCCATCACCCCAAAAAGCAACCCCTGACCAATAGGTGGTGATTCCCCATTCCCCCTCAAACCTCCCCCATCCCTTGGCAACTACTAATCTACTTTCTGTCTCTATATATTTGCCTATTCTGGACATTGCTCATAAATGCAATCACAATATACAGTCTTTCTAACTGGCTTCTTTCATTTAACATAATGCTTTCAAGGTTCATTCATGTCGAAACATGTATTAGTACTTCATTCCTTTTTATTGCCAAATAGTATTCCATTGCATGGACATACCACATTTTATGTATCCATTCATCAGTGGATGGGCATTTGGATTATTTCCACTTTTGGCTATCATTTTTAAAAGTTGCCATGAACATTCCTGCATAAGTTTTTGTGTGAGTATACATTTCCATTTCTCTTAGGTATATACCTAGGAGCAGAATTGCTGGGTCATATAACCCTATGCTTAATCTTTTGAGGAAATGCCAGACTGTTTTCCAAAGCAACTATACCATTTTACATTCCCACCAGCAATGTATAAAGATTCCAATTTTTCCCACATCCTCACCAACACTTGTTACTATCTTTTTTATTACAGCCATTGTAGTGGCCCACCCATTTAAAGCTATTATAGAAAAAAATTAAAAACACAAAATTTTGGGAGCCTCCAGCTATCAGAGAATGTAGAGAAATGTCTGGATATCCAGGCAGAAGTCGGCTACAGGGGCAGAGTCCTCATGGAGAATCTACTAAGCAGTGTGGAGGGGAAATGTGGGGTTGCAGCCCCCACAAAGAATCCCCACTGGAGCACTGCCTAGTGGAGCTGTGAGAAAAAAGTCACCATCCTCCAGAACTCAGAATGGTAGACCCACTGACGGCTGGCACCATGTGCCTAGAAAAGCCATAGGCACTCAACACTAGCCATGAAAGCAACCAAGGGGGCTGTACTCTGTAGAGCCAAAGAAGCATAGATGCCCAAGGTCTTGGGAGCCTACCCATTGCATCAGTGTGCTTGGATGTGAGACATGGAGTCAAACAAAATTATTTTGGAGCTTTAAAATTTAATGACTGCATTTCCGGGGTTTTGGACTTACATGGGGTCTGTAGCCCCTTTGTTTTGGCCAATTTCTTCCTGTTGGAATGGGAACATCTGCCCAATGCCTGTACCACCACTGTATCTTGGAGGTAACTAACTTGTTTTTGGTTTTACAGGCTCATAGGCAAAGAGACATGCCTTGTCCCAGATGAGACTTTGGACTTGGACTTTTGAGTTAATGCTAGAATGAGTTAAGACATTGGGGGTCTGTTTGGAAGCCATGACTGTGCTTTGAAATGTGACAAGGACATGAGATTTGGGAGGGGGTAGATGTGGAATGATATGGTTTGGCTCTGTGTCCCCACTCAAATCTCATGTCGAACTGTAATCCTCAACGTTGGAGGGGGCACCCAGTGGGAGATGACTGGACCATGGGAGCAGACTTCCCCTTTGCTGTTCTCATGACAGTGAGTTCCCATAAGATTTGGTTGTTAAAGAGTATGTAGCACTTTCCCCTTCACCCTCTATCCTGCTCCACCATGTGAAGATGTGCCCGTTTCCCCTTCATCTTCTGCCATGATTATAAGCTTCCTGAGACCTCCCCAGCCAGGCTTTCTGTACATCCTGTGAAAATGTGAATCAATTAAACTTCTTTTCTTCATAAAAAAAAAAAAAATTAAAATAGTAAACCTCCTTATACCCATCACCCAGCCCCAACAATTTGCATGTCGTAGTCAACCCTGTTTCATCTACATCCCTATCTATTTCTCTCTATCAACAAATATGCTTATTTTGAAGCATATCCAAGATATTGCCGAATTTTTTCATAACTTTTAAATTTCTGTTTGTTTAAATGAAATCCAAATAAGGTCTCTACTTGTGGATCATTAATATGCCTCCTAAATCTCTTTTCATCAACACGTTGCCCCTCCATCTCATTTTTTTTCTTATAATCTCTTTGTTGAAGACTCTGGATTATTTATCTTGTAAAGCGGTGTTACTCAAGCTTTAAATGTACATGTGATGACAAAGGTACAGAGCAGAAAAAAAAGTGCATATGAATCACCTGGAAACCTTGTTAAAAATGTAGATTCTGATTTAATAGGTCTGGGATGGGGCCTGAGAGTCTCCATTTCTAAAAAGCTCATGGTTGATGCCGATGCTGTTGATCCACTGACTACACTCACAGTAGCAAGTCTATAGTTTCCCACAGAAAACGTTTTACTGATGGAATCCCCATGATATCATTTAACATGCTCCTTTGTCCTCTGTATTTCCTGCAAATTCAAAGTTCCAAGGGTTTGATTAGATTGAGGTACCACTATTTTTATGGCTAGATTACTATATACTTTACATCAAGAGGTATTTAATATCTGGTTATGTCCACCTGAAATATCTGCAGTCTTGATGATGATTGCTTAGATCCATTTACTCCTCAGTGGTTGCAAAATGGTGGTATCCTAATTCCATCTTTATTAGCTAGAACACTTCCATTCCAAAGAACTCTAAAATCAACTATGTAATTACCCTGAATAATGAGTTGGTTCTTTAGTACTCTCCAAAGGCAATCAATGAGTTTTGTTTTAGTATATAAACTCATAAATTTTAAACATATTTGATATGTTTCAATCCAATGCAATTATTATCCTAATCGATGATCAAATCATCTCATCTTTGGCCAGTAGAAGCCTCTTCAACTTGGTTTCTGGGTCCTTTTGACATGACTGTCCTAGCATCACTTGTTGAAAAGACTGTTCTTTTCACACTGAATGGTTTAAGTACCCTTGTTGAAAATCAGCTGATCACAGACACATGGGTTTATCTGGATTAATAATTCCATTCCATCAATCTACATGTCTGTCCTTAGGCCAGTACCATAGTCTTAATTACTGTGACTCTGTAGTAAATTTTGAAATTGCAAGTGTGATTCTTCCAACTTTCTTCTGCTTTTTAAAGATTGTTTTGGCCGGGCGCGGTGGCTCAAGCCTGTAATCCCAGCACTTTGGGAGGCCGAGACGGTCGGATCACGAGGTCAGGAGTTCGAGACCATGGTGGCTAACATGGTGAAACCCCGTCTCTACTAAAAAATACAAAAAGCTAGCCGGGCGAGGTGGCTGGC
>NW_012118833.1:198711-219642 GCF_000951035.1 Colobus angolensis palliatus
CAACTAGTCACTTTCTGCAAAAAATCCCAGCTGGGATTTTGATAGAGACTGTGTTGAATCTGTACACCAATTTAGGGAATATTAGTATCTTACTATTAAGTCTTCTGATCCATGAACATGGGATGTCTTTCACCTGTTTTCTTATACAAATGATAGAGTACTAAACACTTTTCTCTACCCTGCATTTTTTACTTAATATGTCCTGGAATCACTCCATGTTACTTTATACTCTCTTTGTACTACTGAAGAGTACTCCACTACATAGACACACTACATTATTCCACTAGTCACCTACTGATGGACATTTGTTTTCAATTTTTGCTATTACAAATAATGCTGTAATGAATATCCTTGTGCACAGGGTTTTCTTGGGTGTTTTTTGCCAGTATATCTTTGGGACAAAACCCTAGAAGTGGAATTGCTGGGTCAATTTTGCTAGCTATGTCTAAATTCTGTCCCATGGTGCTGTACTCTACCAGACACATAAGAATGTATCCAGTGCCAAAATAATTTTAACATATACCAGGATTTTGAGAACCTCAGAATTTAAAAATTAGCTACTAGAATTGTTAGAAAAGAAAGGTCATTTAAGTGGTGGACACCTGTAGAAACTGTTCAGTGTGTGGCTTATGCAGTATATGGTTTATATGATGCATATGCAGGGAGAGAAAGGACTGATGAAGGAGACAGGGAATCTAGGGTAGGGATGGCTTTATAAATAAAGCCTGTACTCGAAACTTTCAGTCTGTAAGGGTGGAAAAATCCTTAGAAGGTTCCCTGCCTTCTAACTGCTTCAATTTCCAAAAGCCAGGCAGTCCCCCATGAGCAAAAAGTCACAGAAGCTGGAGTCTCTTTCCAGTTCCAGGAGAGTAAAAGGACAAGGACTGTTCCCAGCATACATGGGAAGCACATAAAACGTCAGAAGGCCTGGGTTCAAGTCTCACCTGTCACTTACTGAAAATCTTGGATATATCACCTTTCCAAGCCTCAGTTTCTTCCTCTGTTAAATGTGGGGAAAAATGCCTATCCTACCTCTCATGCACTGCAGACCAGTCAGGACAGTGCCTATGACAATCCTTCAGAAACTGAAAAGTACCATACAAATATGAGGAATTCTTACTAAGTTGGATTTGAAATTCCAGCCTGGCCACTCACTATTGACTTTCCTCAAGTTTAAAACACACATAACACTTTCATAGGGTTATTTTTAAAAGAAATTACATAATGTGTATAAAGTGTGTGGCACAGCGCCTGACAAACAGTAAGAGCTTAAACAACAGCTTATAGTATTATCACAAGGAGAGTTATAATGTGCTGTAAAACTTTGGGAAAATAAATGTTTATATATGCTTTGCATGAACATGGAGAAGTATGTGAACAAATAAGCAAATTAATAACATTGGTTACGTTGGATGACAAAGTTAGGGAAAAAGACTGACTACTGGCTTTTCCTTTATACACCTCTAGGTTGTCTGATTTCAGAGTTTGAATGGAAAAATCTAGTGCAGCATATTTGATGAGAAAAGAGAGGTATGCAATTGATGACGGGCACCCTCTGACCTCCTGGGCTCATGCAATCCTCCTACATCAGCCTCTCGAGTAGCTGGGACTACAGGTGCGTGTCACTACGCTCAGCTAATTTTCTGTAGATGGGTTTTGCCATGTTGTCCAGGCTGGTCTTGAACTCCTGAGTTCAAGCGATTCACCTGCCTCAGCCTCCCAAAGTGTTGGGGTCACAGGCATGAGCCACGCCACCAAGCTCAATATTCTGTTTCAGTTGATCAATGTGCATATGAGTATTCATTCATTTTATTATGTATACCAGAGTCAGCAAACTTTTTCTGTAAACAGCATATAGTAAACATTTCAGGCTTTGCAGGGGACATGATCTCTGTCAAAACTACTCAACTCTCATACTGTAGCACAAAAGCAGCACAGACAATACAAATAAGCCTGGCTGTGTTCCAATAAAACTTTAAGGCTGGATGTAGCTCATGGGCTGCAAACCCAGATTTACATCTTTATATATGTTAGGCATACTCTTCTTTATGTGTGAAAGAATTGAACAATTTTAAAAGATCAAACACACACATAAAAAAAGTTACCAAAGCTATTCTCTAAAACAAAATATTCAACACAATGTATTTGGACAAATAAATAAATTTGGCACACAATATTTCAATCTTAAATCTATAATCTAAAATCTTAAAGACAGAATTTTCTTTCAAAACTTATTTCATGTAAGAAAATTTTTCCTACTCAGTTTTCTCTTCTGCCCTCATACTGTATGTACTAAAATATTCACACCACACTTTATGTCTCTGCCTATCAAGAAGATGGAAAAATACAGTCATCAGCCCTTTGGTTTCTTTTTAAGCACCTGCCCCACCCTATACCCATTCTTTCAACATTCCAACTTCCTCCTCCCTAAAATAATGAATTTGAGGTAGAAAGAGATGAAAAAGAATGGAAATTTACAAGAAAAAGAGCATGACCGATAATTGTTACCAAGAAAACATTTTCCCTTTTTGCTCTTAATAGGTTGTAAAGCTGATGCAATTAAATTATAACTATAGCAACTCAGCTGGCATCATGGGCCTTTCGCTTCAGCAGCATTTTTGCATACAGCACAAAGCCTGCATGCTCAAGACTGGGGGTAACCGTAGGCAGCCAGGAGAAGCAGGTAAGGAGCCTACAGGGAAGGCAAGTTAGCAGAAGTGTCTAAAGGCTGGTTGGGCTGTGAGAAAGCAGTGTAGGGAAGCAGTTGGCTGCACTTAGCTGCAAGGCTGCAGGGTGAAAAATCCCTGCCAGGGTTCCTCTGACTTGCCTTTACCAATGCCAACAGAACCAAAACCAACTAGTTATTTTAGAAAATAACATTTTGGGGAGGCCTACAGAAGAATTTCCACAACATCCTTACTGACTCGACAGAGCAGCCAAAACATTCAGCTCTCAAGAACAAGAATGTAGCCCACTCCTACATAATACTCCCGTGACATCTGTTAAATGCTTAGAGCAGACCATGTCCCACGTTAACACTAGCACTTAGTTCTTTCTCAAGTTCAAGGAATGAAGACTGAGGAGATGACTGACAAATTCCTATATTTCCTGCACAGAATTTCAGTGTCTTTCCAGACCCATCAAAGGCACAAGTAGCAGCACCCTCTCCATCCTCCCATGCCCTTCCATCACGATAGGAGGAGTATGGGCTCTGGAGTCAACCTCACTAGGTATGAATCCTTACTTTACCACTCGCCAGCTGTGTGATCTGGAAGTTACTTGCCTTCTCTGAGCCTTTGTTGCTCAACTGTAATGTGGAGATTGTAGCCTAATGATGGTTGTGAAAATTAAGCAAAATCTTAAGTCTAGCCAAGCTTGTAACACACAGTAAATAATCAGTAAATCACATCTCTTAAGGAAAGCAGCATAGTTTTTTTCTGCCCCACTCCCCACATTATAAGTTCCTTGAGAGCAAGAACCATGTCTAATTCATGGTTGTCGCCCCAGAGATAGTCCAGACCTGGCACAGCGTGGATCCTAAACACATGTTTGTGGAATCAACAGCCCAACTGATGCTGTGTGGCAGCAGTGGCTGCCAGCCCAGTCAGTCAGCACTTTTCCCCAGCTGCACTCTCTTGGGGCTCACCCACTCTCCTGTTCTACAATCAGCTGGGGGCACTGTATTTCCAAGGCCTTTCAGAAGCAGCCTCCCGGGTCAATGATAACAAGCAGACAGAATCACTCCTCACTTGGATGGTTTCACATCACTAACTGCTCATCAATTTCTTCCAAATGCTCTTTTTTTTTTTTTTTTTTTTGAGATGGAGTCTTGCTCTGTCGCCCAGGCTGGAGTGCAGTGGCCGGATCTCAGCTCACTGCAAGCTCCGCTTCCCGGGTTCACGCCATTCTCCTGCCTCAGCCTCCCGAGTAGCTGGGAGTACAGGCGCCCACCACCTCGCCCGGCTAGCTTTTTGTATTTTTTAGTAGAGACGGGGTTTCACTGTGTTAGCCAGGATGGTCTTGATCTCCTGACCTCGTGATCCGCCCGTCTCGGCCTCCCAAAGTGCTGGGATTACAGGCTTGAGGCACCGCGCCCAGCCCCCAAATGCTCTTAAAACCTGTCCTCATCACTGAGTGCTCTCTGGCTTTGAAGGTAACTTATCTGTGGGGCCCATATGTATTAACATAACAGGAGCCATTTATGACCCAACGGTCATTGACCCCAAGCAGGAACTACTGTGACCAGATTCAGCATGACAGAACTCTTTTACCCCCTCCCACCTTGTGATCATCTCTCCCTGTGATACCAGCTCATCATCTCTCCCTGTGATATCAGACAGGCTAGAAAACCTGAGAAGCAGGGAAACAAACCAAGGCTGCTGTCCTTTTATAAAACCTTTCTGAGTTCCCAAGAATCTGGCTAGTGGCTGTAATTCACAGATTGGATCTGAATTCAAGGCAGGCAAGAAAAAACAGATCCTGCCCCCAAGCCACCCAGTACTAAAGGGGCCTCCCTACCAGTACTCACGCCTTGACATCTGCTGTCTCCTGGGATGTGCGTGTGAGGGTACGGGAACGCAGGCGCTCGCCCGCCTGCTGGATCTCCTGTAAGTTCCGCTCCACATGGGGAAGCTCTGAGATGCCCTCAGTCTCAGCAGCAAGCTGTTCAGCTTGCTGAAGGAGCTCACCAAACCCCTCAGTATCCATTGGAGATGCAGATCCTAGATGGGAGAAAAAATGAAAAGATCTAAATCAAGGGAAAGACAGGTTTCAAACACTGCCTGAATCTGTTACAAGCTTAACAAAACAGCAGAACTTTTTGTAAACAGACGAGGACACAGCTCATCAACAAGCAGGATTTGTTCCTGAACATAGCCCAAGAACAGGCCTGACAGAGAAAATGAGTCAGGCTGTGAAAAAACAGATCATTTCTGCGCATATTGACAGCCCGAAGATTGATTTCTGCCATCAGAACAAATGCATGGATATCAAGTCACGGACCAGAATTCCTGCCTCCTTCCACAGACTCAAAGCAGATAAGCAAATGGAAACCACTGTGGCAACCTCTAGGAGGCTTAAAGAACAGTCACCTTATACCTCTTATTCTCCACCCATCTTAGAAAAACACTACCACCCCAAAAGCACCAGGCAATTTGTAAGACCTTATCTCAAATGATCCTCACAACCACCCTGTGAGGCTCCTGAGTAGAAAGAACAAATTCCAGTCCACAGAGGCTGAGTTACATGCCGAGAATACTCTCTACTGTGATTTGGTTGAACCAAGACCAGGAAAACAGGCAATCTTCGGACTAACCACCACTAACTCTCCCTCTCTCCCCTACTGTTATTCTAATACACCTGCTCCTTCACTAACATAGAATAAATTCTTTTTTTTTTCTTTTTTTTTTTTTATACTCAAGTCCAGGTCTCCAATCATACATTCTCTATCTTACAAGGTTACTGAGAGCACAGATCTGTGCCTGCTTGTTATATACAACATTCAGGACATTAGATTTGTTACTGTACCTGCTACTTTGAGAAATGCCAATAGTACAGAATATATAATGCACTATTCTTATATAAGGTTCTTGACCAAGAGAATGTTTTTAACTCCTACCACTAATTAAATCAACAGAAGATAAAAAGTAGCACCATGGTAAGAAAATTGGCTGGGCACGGTGGCCCACGCCTATAATCCCAGCACTCTGGGAGGCCTAGGCGGGTAGACTGCCTAAGGTCAGGAGTTACAGACCAGCCTAGCCAACATGGCGAAACCCCCATCTCTACTAAAAATACAAAAATTAGCTGGGTGTGGTGGCACACACCTATAATCCCAGCTACTTGGGAAGCTGAGGCAGGAGAATCACTTCTGGGGCGGGGTGGAAGGTTGCAGTAAGCCGAGATCACACCACTGCATTCCAGCCTGGGCAATAGAGTGAGACTGTCTTGGAAAAAAAAAAAAAATTACATTGCTAAAAGGTTAATAAGAAAATTTTTTGTTAAAAAAATTACTTGTACAATAGCTCTTATTATACTTTTTTCCTTTTTTTGGGAGACAGAGTCTCGCTCTGTCAGCCAGCCTGTAGTGCAGCAGCGCGATCTTGACTCATGGCAAGCTCCGCCTCCCAGATTCAAGCAATTCTCATGCCTCAGCCTCCCAAATAGCTGGGATTACAGTGTGCACCACCACACCCAACTGGGTGGGGTTACACTACCAGCTTTTTTGTATTTTTAGCAGAGACGGGTTTTGTCATGTTGGCGAATAATTATATGTCAGCTATGAAGCACAAGTTAATTGTCAAAAGGACACTGTTACTGCCATAAATCCATTAAGAACTTTTAAAAATGAGCATTAAAGGACATTAACTTTAAAGGCAAGGGAACAAGGGTAAAACAAAAATAGCTCAGCTGGAGTAAACATAAAGCCACTTCGGTATTCTTTATGAAGTTCCAAGCTGACTTTAATCTTCAACAAAAATTAACGTACAAAATAACTCTTAACCTCAAGTTTCTAAACACTGTAATTTTTTTGACCCAATATAATCAGGCTGTAATTTGCAATCTTTTTTTGTGAGAAAATGGGGATGGGAGAATTAGGAAGGTATCCTCAGGGAGAGAGGAAGAAACACAAGAATTTTGAGGAGAGGGGCATTTTTAAACAACTACTCCGTCCTGACAGAGAAATGTGTTTTCTCAGGAACGTTCAAGGCCAATGACATTCTATTAATTACACAAAACCATGGTCATTCACCAGAAAGGGAAAAGAAAAGCAAAGCATTCCCTTCTCCGGATCCCCACCCCACCCCTGCCCCCCCGCCCATTATTTTTACTCTAAGATAAAAATAATTTTTCTAACAGAGTCAAGGAAAAGAAAACACTTTTTTCTTTCATGAGGAAAACTTTGGAAATCCCTAAATAAAGAACCGAATGAAACAAAACTTTTCCATGATTAAAAAAGAAGACAAAGAAAGATAAAGGAAGAAAGAAATACATCTAATATTTTATTCCTATGTCAGACAAAGGAAATGCTCAGCTTCTCAAATGACCAGCCCACCCCAAAGATTTTGAGCAATGAATTTGGTATAAGTAATTAATACAAAATCAGTCATTTACTTTAACATGGTCTAATAAAGATTTTTTTAAGTTAATTATATATAATGGTTTTCACAATGGTAAAATAAAGGTTGAATCTCTGAACAACATCCTAAACGTAATATCCCAAAACTGGGCTCTAACTTTTCATCCACAAAACCTGCCCCTTGGCCTTCTCAGTGTGTGAAGACTTCATTATTCAGTTGTTTGGACCAACCCATGATGGCCCATAACTCATATCCTACATCCAATCAACCAACAAAGCCCTTCAAATCTACCTTCAAAATACATCCAGAATCTGCCTGTCCTAGCCATCTCTACCTAGCCACCTCCCCACATCCAAGCTGCCTCCCTAGACTCTCTCAGCAGTCTCCCTCCCAAACCTCCCAGCTTCAGCCCTTGCCTCCCACAAGTCTATTCTGTCTATAGCAACCCAGCAACCACTGATCCTTTTACAGTCAGATCACATGCCTCCTGCTTAAACCTCTTGTACAGAAAGAAACCCTACAAAAGGGGCCCCACCTCCCCTCATCACTCAGACTCATCTCCAGCCCTATCTCCACTCCTATCATGGGTGCCAGCCACTCTGGGGCCTCTTTGCTGGTCCTCAACGGATCAGGCACATTCTGGCCTTACAGCCTTTGCACTTGTGTTTTCTCTACTGGAATGTTCCTCCCCCAGAAACACTCAAGGTTGACTCCCTATCTGTTTCAGTTCACCTATCACCCTGCCTTTGAGGCCAACCTACAAAACTATTTTTTTTTTTTTTTGAGACAAAGTCTGGTTCTGTCACCCAGGCTGGAGTGCAGTGGCGCGATCTCGGCTCACCGCAACCTCCGCCTCCCGGGTTCACACCATTCTCCTGCCTCAGCCTCTCAAATAGCTGCGACCCTGTAGTCTGCCACCACGCCCGGCTAAATTTTTGTATTTTTGGTAGAAACGGGGTTTCACCATGTTCGCCAGGATGGTCTCGATCTCCTGACCTTGTGATCCGCCTGCCTCAGCCTCCCAAAGTGCTGGGATTACAGGCGTGAGCCACCGCGCTCAGCCCTAGAAAGCTATTTAAAAGTACAAGCCACCCCCAGCAATCCCCCATCTCCTTTACTGTCTGTCACCTCTGCGAGAATATAAGCTGCACAAGCACAGTGTTTCGTTCACTGACGTACCCCAAGCTTCTACAACAGTAGAAGTGCCTGACACATAGTAGGTACTCATATTTTGAATAAATAGGAGGGGTTTTTTCTTCCGTTGGTGAGAGTCTGTCCTTCTCAAAGGCTTCCTGCACTCCCTTGCCAAACGGGCACCCACTAGCAAGCAGAGACCTGAACAAAAACATTCGCTTCCAGTTGGTATCAGACTACCAAATGATACTTAACATTTTTGAGGCAGCATAGCATAAGGCAGTGACAGTCTAAATGGCATGAATTGATATCACACTTGGTCCAGACTAGTGCTTTCCCTCTAAATATCAAGACCAAAAACCAGGTGAACAGAATTAGAAACCAAAAGAAACAGACACATATAGAAAGAATTTTGCTACAAAACTTCAGGGCAGGAGTAAAGAGAAAATAAGCTTGTTCTATGTCTGCACAGCAGAAA
Source organism: Colobus angolensis palliatus (assembly GCF_000951035.1). Classification (NCBI taxonomy): domain Eukaryota; kingdom Metazoa; phylum Chordata; class Mammalia; order Primates; family Cercopithecidae; genus Colobus; species Colobus angolensis. The sequence goes on from NW_012118833.1 coordinate 207,403, forward strand.
AGAGAGGTATGTATGAAATACTACATTTGGGAAAAACTGGATCTGTCCTGCATTATTATTCAACCAGTAGAAATTAATTATACAAAAAAGTTTAATTAAAGTTTCCAAATTTATACGTTTTTTGCTACCCTCATTGTGCAACTAAATCTATACTTTGATGTATTCATCATCCCACTGCACTAAAATGCTTCAATTTATGCCTAATTTCATAAATTCAGGACAATTTTTATCCCCACCACAAAATATCAATTTAGCCACAAAACATAGAGATTAAACCACTAAATCAACTTTGACCTAGAGACTAAAAACTAATCATGAAAATAACCTCAGTAAGCTTTGTCCAGTAGAGACAATTAAAACGATCTATGGGGGAAAAAACTGAAGTCCAAGCCTTGCGTTGGGAAAATCTGGCCATGCAGCCTGGACACCAGCTGCATCCTTGGGTAACTATGGAGGAGAGGCAGAGGAAGAAGCAACACTAAGAAACCATGGAAGCAGGACCCGGAGCAATCAATGCAGCACAAGTGGGGCTGCACAGGAAAAGGCCAGCAGGGACAGCGGAACAGCACTAGGGCTCCTTTACGACAGCAGTGACTAAGCTCCTGGGCGTGGTTGGGAATCCTTTGGCAAGGCAACACTGGCAGGCACTTCAGAGAGCATCGCAAAGTATCAGGGCCTTGGGCAACAAATTACTCTCCCTGTAAGTAGGACTTGGCAGAAGTGCTACCGAGCCTCCACAGAAACTCCTCAACAACCTGGGCAACTGAGAACCTTAAACTGAATGGCAAACTTATCACTGCTGTTAGAAGCAAGATTGGTTACACTTGTCGGGGGAAGGACAGAAGGGGAAGGATGAGGACAGCTTCAAGGGGGCTCGCAATTTTCAGTTTTTTGATCTAACCATTGGTTGACAGTGTGCTCACTTTTCAGAAAATTAAGTCAATCTAGACTCATGATTTGTGTATCACACTTCAATAAAAAGCTCCCCGCCCTGACTGCTGCCACCAAGCAAACAAAGGACAATGACCCGCCTTTTTTCTGAAGCTACAGTAGGATACCCCACTATGCTAAAAATAAGGAATGTTCTCAGTGGAAAGGTCCCATAATGTAGATCTCTTCACCACACCTAGAGGATGCTGAGCAAATGAACTAAATGAAAAAGTAAAAGCCACAGTTTGAAAGAGAGAGCTCCTACCTAGAGCTAAACCAAGGGCTGGCCAAACTTCTACTTCCTTATGCTGGTCTGCGTTCACCTATCATTTAGTGTCTAAAACACATGTCCCTTTAGGGCATATCAACATTCATAAATGAGGTGGCAAAAATTCCCAAACTGCATATAAGGTGAAATGAACTAAATATAAAGGCAGAGCAAAAAGCACAAAATAATTTCAGTTCATTTACTATTAACATGTGAGTCTTACGAAAAATAAAATCATTTCCACATTCCAAATATATTAACTATGTTAAATATTTAATTGAGCCAGAGAAGAGCAGATACTTAAATATTCAAATAGCTAAACACTTCTAAACCATTGTAAATCAGTATTCTCTAAGAGTGGCCCCTTCAGGATTTTGTAGATGGTCTGAATCTTTGTCTGTTATAGTATTCACGCTTATTATATTAAAATCTCACATATCTGTTTTCTGATATTATTAGTTCATTGGTTTCTTTTATTTTTAAAGCACCAGCCACAAGTAGAATACCTCTCTTCCTTTACTCAGGCCTTATGGACTCTCAAGCTGGGGAATCATTGCGGTCATCCCAGAAATAGCTATTACTCACTAGTTCTCTAGACTTAAGCCTATGTTACTCCCAGGATATATTCCAGAAAAATAAAGCACCAAAGCTGAAAAAGGGAAACAGAAAATGAAACATAGGAAGCTATAAAACAGCCTCAGAGCCATCCATCCTAGACATATCTGCCAAACGCTTGCCCAGTTTCTAGTCTCCTAGGGCAAGAGTGAGCAAACTTCTTCTGTAAAAGGACAAGTAGTGAATAGTTTGGGCTCTGTGGGCCAGGCTCTGTAGCAACTACTCAACTGTGCTGTTGTAGCTTGAAAGCAGGCACAGGTAATATGTAAACCAACAGGCATGGCTGTACTTTAATAAAACATTAATCATGAACACTTAAATTTGAGTTTCATATAATTTTCACATGGTTATAAAATATTTTTCTCTGGATTTTTTTCCCCCCAAGGATCCAAAGATGTAAAAATCCTTCTTAGTTTATTTGGCACATAGGCCATAGTTTGCCAACCCTTGGGCCTAAGGTATTGAAGCTAGACTTGATAAGTAAGCTACCCTAACTAGGCCCCAGTATGAAAACATTGTTAAAAAGATAAAATGAGGGACACAATAGGTGTGTTGCCATCTTGTTTCCTCTTTAAACTGTTCATTTGGAAAGCATATTTGGGGAAGAAATCTGTTTTGTAAATGACGATGCCTGTCCCATTGACCTAATGCACAGGATGCTAAAGGGAATCCACTGCTCTTTGTAAGTATAATGCAACATATTAAACCCATGTGAATTTTCCCTTTTCCTTATCACTCACAATCCAAACAGCACATTTATCCAAGAAATACAAAGGGCTGAGAAAAAGATGAAAGAATAAAGACAAAGCCATCTGTCTTTTCTTCCATGTTAAAGAAATCTCTCTCCAATCACTGACTTGCATGGGCAGATGACACCAGCTATTTTCCTGCAGAATTTCAGAATAATCAAACAATACTGACTGAGGAATTCTAATTTAGTAAAATGTATGTAGTAACATACCCAAATATTGTCTCTTTCAACTTCAAAGATCATGCAACCTAAAAAAGACAGTTGTTAGCGCTGTTATTTTTTTTTTATGTTGTCAAGGGGGGAGATTTTATTTACATCAGAGAAAGTAACAGATGTTGCTATTTATATCCTTTCTTCCAAATGTACAACTGACAATGTTCTTCCTTTTTTGATTATTTTAAATAATTATTTTTGATTATTTTAAAAAATTTAAATAACAGTAAAATAACAGTAAACAGTACTGTTTTTAATAACAGTAAAATAAATGAAAAAAAAACATATTTTAGACAGAATGGGTAAGAAGATTACACTGTGAACCCAAACACCTGGTTCCAATCCAGACTGTTCATTTACTAGCAGATAAACTGATCTCCCTCTGAGATAAAACCCCAATTTCTCTGTCTCAGTTTCCTCATCAATCAAAAATGATAATTTCTACCTACTTCAAGGAGCTGTTGACACATAAAAGTATCTTATAAACTCTGCTGATTTATATCATTGTAAAATCCTATTTTAGCTTTTTTCCAAAGTTGCCAATTTGGCAACATTTTATCATTTAATTATAAACATCTCTGCTTCAAAAAATCTTTTAGTAAATATTTAATCCCAAATTATAACTTATTTAATCACAACTTTGTATCATTAAGTAAGAACTTCTGGAAGACAATTAAAATGTTGAAATGTATGTTGTACTGCCCACTATCAAATATGCTTTTTATTATAAATCCAACTTCCATAATGAAGGTGTGATTCAAAAGAAATTTAGCATTTAATTTTAAGCAGAAACTTTGCCCTCAAACCTTATTAATCGCACTATGACAGGAGTAAAACACAAGAATGGTGTTCAATATTCTTGTGAATGATTCTGATTCTTTGATTCTTTTCTCATCCAAGATTGATGAGAAAAACCTCACTCAAGGTATCGAAAGTTTAATATTGATTCTGTTCTCCTATCTTTTGAATACATAAACTAGCTAGATGACAATATCATTCCACTTTTTACTATTATCTGTCAGCTGTCAATTACAACAACAACCCCCCAAAAATTACATCTTGACATCAGTTTCAGACACCTCTGGAAGAGAAAGGAGAGGATAAAAAAATAATTGTTGTTGGAAAGTTCTTTTATAGCCCTGTGAGACTAAGTAAAAGAGTTAAACCTTATCATTATTCAGAAGGTAGAGTTCTGGAGAAAACAAAGACCTAAAATAAATTAACCTAGACAGAAGAGAAAGACTGGGGTGATTTAGTAGCAGTACTGCCCTCAATGACTCAATATTTGCAATAAGGAAAGCATAGTATCAGCTTTCCTGATACATAAAATATCACTTGTATCATTTCCTCTTCGATGAGCAAAGAGAAGTAATAACCTGGTATCACAAAGAAAAATAAAATATCCACATAAGTAACTTTATTAAACTTTTGGCTGTCCAGTCCTGCAGAAGGCCCAGCTGGGAAGAAAGTGCTGTGGACTACAGCTTGGCTCCGTCCCACACCAGCCCTCTGACCCTGGGGTTGGATCCTCTCTGGAGGAGGTGGTTGCTCAGGTGGTATCTAAGGGCCTGCTCACCTTAAAGAATTTACAAATGTGAGATGTTTTAATAAACTTACTTGATGCTTCCTGGGAAACAGCCCATTTTAGTGGTGATGGAAATTATCCGTACAGAGAACCTTAGGAATGATATTAGCTGTCTTACAACTAGCACAAACGGGCAGATCGCCAAGTCAGCCCCCAGAGGCCTTTGGCTCTGGCTCTGGCTCTGGCTCTTCTCTCTAAACCAACGCTACTCAACTCTGCCCCACAGGGGACATTCAGCAATAGCCAGAGACATTTTTGGTTGTCACATCTTGGGAGGCAGAAGGTGTGCAGATTCTAACAAAAGTCTGGGTTCCTCCCATAATAATTTTAAAACCACTGCATGTACAGAATTATCCCACTTGGGCTTTTTATGGCAGTATATTCATACCTTGGTAAACACACAGCAATGGAAAAGATCAAACTACAGACTACACAGAACATGGATGAATTTCACAGACATCACAGTGAGCTCAAGAAGCCAGATACAAAAAGAAAAAAAAAAAAAAGCACCGTATGACTCCATTTATATGGATCTTAAAAACAAGAAAAACTAATCTATGGCGCTAGAGATGAGAATACTGGTTATCCCTGGGGGAGTGCTGATTGGGAGAAAGCACAGCAGAGTTTTTTGGGTAGTAAGGACTGAATTGTGTTCTCTATGTTGAAGCCCTAGCCCACAATGTGATGGTATTTGGAGATGGGGTCTTTGGGAAGTAATTAGACTCGGATGAGGTGACGTGGGTGGGATCTTCAGGATGGGATAAGTGCCCTTAGACACACCAGAAAGCTTTCTTTCCTCCACCTACCTCTCCCCCTACATACACATCAAAGAAAGCCCGTGACTACACAGTGAGCAGCTAGGAAGAGGGCCCTCACTAGAACCTAACTATGCTGGCATCCTGATCTGGGACTTCCAGCCTCCAAAACTGTGAGAAAATAAATTTCTGTTTAAGCTAGAACAACAGATATTTTGGTATTTTGTTATGGTGGTCTGAGCCGACCAAGGTACCAGAAATGCTCTGTATCTCAATATGGACAGTGGTCACAAAAGTGAATAAATGTGTAAAAATTCCCTGAGCAGTATACTTAAGGTTGACTCACAGTTTTTTAGAAGGAATAGCAAGAAACAAAGCACTAACTTAGCAAGAAACAATCTAGCATTACGAAGGTGAGAGTTGGGAGACTTTTCTACTTTTCATTTGATTCCCTTGTCAGTGCAAATTCTTTTCCATGAGTATATGTGATCTCACATAATTTTTAATAAACTGTTAATTTTAATATTGCTCTAAATTCCCTACTTCAGAGGGTGTGTCTCACCACTGCCCCTGAAGCCTCAATGGCAATGACTGTCAAATCCACACCTGCCCCCGTGCACTCAAACTCCAACCGTGAGTTTCCAGGCACCACTGGTGCATCTCCTCTCAAGCACATAACTGTCACACCCACCATGTCTCCAAATGCAGTTATCCACCCCCAACTCCTCCTCCACCTTTGCCCCTGGCTTCTGTCCCTTCTCCTTTGTGTCTCTGTGTGCCCTCAGATTGTTTACTTACAGGTGTCCCTCCACTCTCAGACTCAGAAACCAAACACATGTAGGTACATTTTTCCACAGCAAGCAGGTAGGTATTCCTCATTATCCAAACTATTGCTACTCTCTAACTAAAACTCAGGAAATGAAATACTATAGACTCAGATAACATGAGATTCCTCTCTCTCCAAACTCTCGTTACCGAAACAGATTGATTGATTGATTGATTGATTGATTTTTGAGATGGAGTCTTGCTTGGTTGCCCAGGCTGGAGTGCAATGGCGTGATCTCGGCTCACTGCAACCTCCACCTCCGGGGTCCAAGCAATTCTCCTACTGACTCAGTCTCCCGAGTAGCTGGGATTACAGGCACATGCCACCACGCTGGGCTAATTTTTGTATTTTTAGTAGAGATGGGGTTTCACCATGTTAGCTAGGCTGGTCTCGAACGTCTGACCTGAGGTGATGCGCTGCCTCAGTCTCCCAAAGCGCTAGGATTACAGGTGTGAGCCACTGCGCCCAGCTCCTAAACAGATTTAAATGGCATGCGGTAATATTTTGCAACATCCTCTAACTGTTGCTTTCACCCCCATCACTATCACCCAAGGCCAGACCTTCATTCCCTTAAGTCCAAGTCCTTCTTAGATGCTAGAACATGGCCTTCCTCCTTCTAGCCCTGCCCCAAACTCCATGCACCCTACTCTATCTTCCTTTTTTTTTTTTTTTGAGATGGAGTTTCACTCTTGTCCCCCAGGCTGGAGTGCAATGGTGAGATTTCGGCTCACTGCAACCTCCACCTACCAGGTTCAAGCGATTCTCCTGCCTCAGCCTCCCGAGTAACTGGGACTATAGGCACGCACCACCACGCCCAGCTAACTTCTGTATTTTTAGTAGAGATGGGGTTTCACCATGTTGGCCAGGCTGGTCTCGAACTCCAGACCTCAAGTGACCTGCTCGCCTTGGCCTTCCAAAGTGCTAGAAATACAGGCGTGAGCCACTGCGCCCAACCCCATCTCTCTTTCTGACATGGCTGTTGCCCCTGCTCAAAAAAACCTCACTGGCTCCCACGCACAGGGATCCAGGTGAGATACTGCTTTTAACTTTCTACCTCCCAGAATAAACCTTGTGTACCAGTCACTTGATTTACTTGGTCCCTGACCATCCTTGTACATGTCCTGCTCTGTGCCATTTTTCCCAAAAAGAAACACCTACCCAACCTTCCACAGCAGCCCTGAGCTCCAGCCAGCTCCTTCACTCTTTAGCTAGATGACTCTGCCCAAACTAATTACTCTCTCTGGGCCTCATTTGTGAAATGGAAAAATAACTGTATCTCCTTCACCTGTCACATAGTAACCACTCAATAAACATTAGCTATCATTATTACCACCAACTCAAGTCCTACCTACCAAATGGTCTTCCTCAATACACATTACCTACAGAAATTTTCCCTCATCTAAATTCCTTTTACTCCATTCATTTGTTTGCCCAACATCATCTCCTGAGCTCTGTTTATGAGTCCCCACTATGTGCTTTATTTGTATAACCTAATGTCATCCTCACAGCAGACTTCTCGTGTCCAAAGGAGCCGACTGGTACACGGGTTTTTCAGCAGGGGCAACAGCCGTGTCACAAAGACAGAGATGGGCACAGAGAGTAAGGTGCATGGAGTGGGAGGGGTTAGAAGGAGAAGGCCGTGTTCTAGCATCTAACAGGGACTTGGAAATTCTCCATCATCCTCATTTCAGTAAATGGTATCTTCATGCTAGAAGTTGCTCAGGCCTAAAACCTTGACATTGTCCTTGACTTCTTTTCTCCTCTTATACCCTACACAAGCAATTCATTTCTACACTACATTTATTCATATATACATGAGTCAGACCCACTTTTTGTCTCTTCTACCACTATCATCCTGATGCAAGCCACTCTCATGTGTCACATCTAGGTGATACAGTAGCCTCCTGTCTCCCTGTTCTTTGTCCCCTCCCACTTCCCAGTCTGTTCTCCACACCACACTGGGAAGGAGTCTTTGAAGGGGCTCAAACCTTCAATAGCCCCCAACACTCACAGACTGAGATCCAAAGTCCTTACCCTGTGCTATGAGGCCTACATGACTGCCTCCTGACCCAACTCTTCTGTTACCACTCTTCCCCAGGATTATGTGCTTTGGTCCTACGACCTTCCGCTCTTCTTCAAATACGCTAAATACACTGCTGACTAGGGCTTTCGCAGTCACTATTTCCTCTGTATCTGCAGGAATATTCTCCTCCAAAATGCCTACCTGGCTCACCCCCTTACTTCCTTCAAATCTCTGCTCAAAGGTTTCCTTTTTAAAGAAGCCTCTCAGCACACCCCAGTTAAAGCAGTCCCACTGTCCACTCTACCACATTTCTGTTTTATCTTCTTGGTAGCACATTATCAATTTCTGGCATCACATGTCTACCTGTTTGTTCATTTACTGTCTGTCTCCTAATAGGCTCCTTGAGTCTGGGAACCTGGTCTGGTCTGTCCACAGCCCCATTCCTCATGCACTGAACAACAGCACCTAATGTTCAATAAATATGTGTTAAATGAATGAAGGAAGAAAAGACTATAACTTTGGTGTACCTTACAGATCAATGTAGGAATTTCTGGCAAGGTTTGAGGAAGGTTCTTCTGGCAGTTAGCAATGTGTATGGGGATCTAGCTGTTTGAGGACACTGTTGAAGCTATAAAAAAGTATAAAGCTAGAAAATATTTCAAACTTTATGTTATTTAGGGGAGAAGAGATGTAGGTATTAATAGACATTAATATAAAGCAAATAAGTGAGCTAGGAGGACGCTAACCTACCAAAACAAAGGGGATTCTCATATCTCTATGTCCAGCCCAACTCTTTTCCCAAGCCAGTATTTCCAGCTGTCCACCTAATACCTACACCTGGATGACTCATAGGTGCCTCAAACTACACATGTCCCAAATCAGACTCATCACTTCTCTCCCCTTAGCCACTGCCACCACCAATGCTTCCTTCTCGTGGGTTCCCAGTCTCTTTTGGTAAAACAATTAGCATGTAGTCAAGTAAGCCAGAAACCACCTTTGAGTTACCCCGGGGTCCCCGTTCACCTCTTCAACACTCAACCAATCTCAAGATCCACTTCTCAAACCTTTTGCAAAGTCATACCCTCATCTCTCGCCTCTTCTCTGACTTGCATGCCGACTAAGCCTTCCTGTTCCTCCAACCAGCCTCCCCATGGTCAGGGAGGTCTTTCTGAAATGTTTTCCTGCCTTAAGTCCATCAGGGACACCTTCCATCCCCTACAGAATAAGATGCTCACGTTTTGACAGAGCTATAAAGGGTGCTCTCCACAGAACAGACACTGCCACCCTTACTACCCTCATCTCTTGCTGCCTTCCCCCAGTTATACCCTAGTAATTCTCTATTCTTTGGGATGCCTGCTTCCTCCCTTCATACTCCTGTACGTGCTAGGTACACACTCTCTATAACACATCCCCAACCCTATCTTGTCACATGGGGAACTCCTATGTACGCTGCAGCCAGCTGGGAAAGTCTCACCTTTGCCAAACCCCTCCCACACTATTCTGAATATTCTATACTGTTCTTCCCTAGTGCAGTAGTTGTGATTATTTCATCACACATATGTCTCCCTCTCTAGTGGCAAATTTCCTATATGGTAAGGTCCACAGAGGCTTAACTCTGCGTCTTCAGCATTAAGTCTGGCACATAATAGGTACCAGATACATGTCTGTTGAATTAAAGTGACCTGTTCCCTGAACACACCTTGTGAAAGATCTTCCTTCTAACTCCACATTCTTTAAATAAACTTTTTCATGAGGAGTGGCCCCTCTCACCTTCGGATCTTTGCTCCAACCTGTCCCTCTCCTTGGCACATCCATTAACCTTATTTTCTATGTCAGTCCATCAAGAAGCTGGTTCAGACACTCAGACTCACTACATCTCCAGCTGCTCACACTGCAGAGGCTTTGCACTTGCTCTACTCCCTACCAGCAGTGCTCTCAGATAGTTTCATGACTTGCTCATTCATTTCAAGCAGGTCTCTATTCATAAATATCCCTGTCCTCCTTTAAGAAACAGCCCTGACATCATACTTCCTATCTGTGCTTTTATTGCTAGTGGTACCCTCCATAGGCATATCAGTTCAATGAGGGCAGGCCTGTCTCATTCACCACTGCATCCCCATGCCTGCAAGAGTGCCAGCAACATTCATCCAGTTCATATTTTTTGAGCACCTACTGTGTGCCAGACCTAGGTGCTAGGAACACATCAGGGAACAAAACAGATAAAAATCCCCTCACATTCTACAGGGGGAAGACAATACACAAGAAAAATACATAAAATGTAAGTGCTAAGAACAACTAAAGCAATGAAGGGAGGTGGGAAATGGGGAAAGCCTCACTAGGTGCCTCCCTAGTAAAGAACCTGAAGAAGTGAGTGCAAACTACATGGATACTAACTTGCAAGCACAAAGGCCCTAGGCCAAAGCATGTCTAACCTGTGGAAGGGGAGGGAGCAGAAAATGAGACTGGGAAAGTAACAGTGGGTCAGATTATGTAAAGCCTTATAGCTCACTGTAAAGGGGTTAGTCTATCATATTAATGAGATGGGGACCCATTGGAGGGATTTTTTTTTTTTTTAAGTAAAGGAATGATACAATCTGACAGCTTGTGTTTTAAAAAGATCCCTCTAGCTGCTGTGCAAAAAATAGGGGCCAGGACAGAAGCAGGAAGACCAAATGGGAAACCATTTCAATAATCCAAACCAGAGGTGGTGGCTTGGCCCCGGGTGGCAAGTACTATTTGTGGCGTTAAACACAGAGGGCTGGGTGTGGTGGCCCACACTTGTAATTCCAACACTTTCGTGGGAGGCTGAAATGGCAGATCACTTGAGGCCAGGAGTTCGAGACCAGCCTGGCCAACATGGTGAAATCCCGTCTCTACTAAAAATACAAAAATTAGCCAGGCGAGGTGGCATACGCCTGTAGTCCCAGCTACTTGGGAGTCCGAGGCAGGAGAATCGCTTCAGCCTGGGAGGCAGAGGTTGCAGTGACACGATGACACGAGATCACACCACTGCACTACAGCCTGAGCAACCGAGGGAGACTGTCTCAAAAGAAAACCAAAAAAAAAAAAGAAAGAAAAGAAAAAGAAAGAGAGCAGTCAACAATGCCTCAAAAGTTATTAGCCAGGGTCTTTCCTATAATTCAGATGAAAAAAAGGCAACAGGAGCAGTTTGGGGAGGGTAATGAAGGGGAGCTTCCTAGCCCTCTCTTGGCATGTTTAATTTGAGTTGCCTATCATCCATCTCAGTGGAGATATTAAGTGGGTGGCTGGATAAAGGTCAGGGGTGAGGCCAGCGATGGAGATATAAATATGGAATCTGTTAGCCTCTGATATGTAAGTATTTAATGCTATGAGATCACCATCAATGAAAATAAAAATATTGCAAACACAAATGCACAAAGGAAGATTTAAAGAAAAAAAATAAAGAAGAAAAGCTAGGATGACCGAGGATACCCTTCCACATCCCCCGGAAAGAACACAAAAAGATGATCCTCACTTTTGCTGAAAGACAACTCGGTCAAAACAAAGATTAAATAAATAAAACCTCCTTCCCACGTCTAGCAGAAGGGCAAACCCAGACCAGAGGCCCTGTCAACGGGTCTTTCACACTTTCACCAAGGACCCATGGGGCCGGCCCCATAATTTTTCCAAAAGAAAGCCAGTGAACTTGGGCTTCGCCTTTGCAGAGGACGGGATGGAGTAAGCACAGAGAAGGGTGGGCCACCCCTGGGTTCCAACCACTAGCATCCTCTTGGATGTACAAAAGGTAAGCCAAGGGTTGGGAGAAGTTGCCCTCGCCCCAAAGACCCCTTCCCTCGCAGGGCAATGCCTCTCTAGAGGGTATGTCCACCAGGGGTAGGCGAGTAGGCAGGGCACGGTCAGGAAGGTAAGCAGGCAGGTGTTGTGGCGCAGGCTTAGGAAGGGTGGGCTCGCGGGGCACTAGGTGGAGGTGAGGGCAGGGGCGTGGCGCGAGGCCGCCACAGTGGGGAAGGGCGAGTCGGGAGGCCTAGGTTCTGCATTCAGAAAGTGGGCGAATGAAAGGCACCCCCTGGGGTGCAGCCCGACTCTAAGCCTCTGGGGCGGCTCGACAAGGCGTTGTGTCGCCGGCGTCAGGCGTGCCCGGCTGCCATGAGGAGAACGGGAAGTGTGAGCGGCGGGGCTCCGAGCGTGGGTACGGCGCTCCACCCAGTGACGGGGTCCTGGATTCAAGGACAAGCCCAGGGTCGGAAGAACGCGACCAGACACACCCTTACCTTGTACTACAGCCGTCTCCG
>NW_012118833.1:219862-227535 GCF_000951035.1 Colobus angolensis palliatus
AGGGGCGGGACGAAGGCAGGGCCTTGGGCCAAACCGTCACCCCTGGGCCACAGGCAGCCGCAGACCTCACCTTTCCCACTTGGTTAGAGTCGGCTCTGCCGGGAGAAAGCGATTCCAGAATTCCCTAAGTTAAAGGAATTTCTTACTCCTTGAGCGCCATCCAAGGGCCACGCCCTAGTCTAGGAGTTGGGAACACAGTGGCGACCACGACAGACAAGATCGCTGCCCTCACTGAGTTCCCAGGCTGGCAGGGGAAACAAAATATAATAAATAAGTAACTGCAGTTCGCAAGAAGAGCTATGAAGGAAAAACAGGGTGATGGGAGAGAAAATGCTTGGATGTTGAAGGGAGGCCTTTCTGAGGTGGTGACATCTTGAGCTGAATAAAGAAGGATGAGAAAGGATGGGGCTTGCAAAGTTCCGGCTTCAAAGAATTCCAAGCAGAGGGAACAAGAGTGAAGTCTCCAGGGGAAGCCAGCTTAGTGTTTGAAGACTAGAAAGAAGGGGTATGTGGCTGGAAGATGGTGAGCAGGGACAAGTGGCGTCAGACTCATCCATAGAATGGATGGCTTACACACAACAGAAATTTATTTCTCACAGTTCTAGAAGCTGGGAAGCCTAGATTAAAGCACCCGCAGATTCAGTGTCTGCTGAGGGCCTGCCTCCTAATTCATAGATAGCACTTGATAAGGTTTGGCTCTATGTCCCCACCCAAATCTCACCTTGAATTATAATCCCCATAATCTCCGCATGTCAAGGGTTAGACCAGGTGGAGGTAACCAGATCATGGGGGGGGCAGTTTCTGGCATGCTGTTCTCGCGATAGTAAGTCTCATGAGATCTGGTGGTTTCATAAGCCTCTGGCATTTCCCCTGCTTGCACTCATTCTCTCTCCTGCCGCCCTGTGAACAGGTGCTTTCCACCATAATTGTAAGTTTCCTGAGGACTCCCCAACCACTCGGAACTGTGAGTCAATTAAACCTCGTTTCTTTTTAAATGACCTGGTCTCAGGTATTTCTTCACAGCAGCATGAGAACGGACTAATATAGCACTCCTCTCCCTGTAACCGCACACAGAAGAAGGGTGAGGGGATCTCTCCAATATTTCTTTTATAAGGGCTCTAATCCCATTCATGAGGGCTTCACTCTCATGGCCCAATCACCTACCGAAGCCCTCACCTCTTAATACCATCTCAATGGGGGGCAGAGTTTCAACATATACATTTGAAGGGGGAGGACACAAACATTAAGAAGTCTATAGCAACTAGTGTCCAGCTTTGTTTATTTTTAATACCTCACACTGGCATATTGTGAGTTCTCTATAAATAATTGGTGCTTTGCCCTGAAACTATTAAATATGTAACCAGACTCTGCTGTGATCAGAGAATATCCACAGAGATAATAGTATCTTGCATCTGAATAATGTTTTATACTTTTACCTTGCTTTTCCTTTATGTCAAAAAAAGAAAAAAAAGAACTTTTAATGACATAGACAAATGCTTGTGCAACATTGCCAATTGAAAATCCAGGACACTTGCCTTTTACAGCTGAGTATTTCTACATTGTAAAACCCAGCAATTCAACTCCTAGATATATGCCTTAGAGAAACTCTTACACATATGTACAAGGGTTGTAAGCAAGAATCTTCATAGCAACACAGTTCATATTAGCAAAAAACTTGAAACAAGCCAAATATCTGTTAACCAAAAAAAAAAAAGGATAAATAAATTGTGGGATATTATGCAATGGAGCATTACACAGCAGTGAAAAATGAGTGTGCTTCAGCCACAGATACACCATGGATGAATCTTGGAAACGTAATGTTAAATGGAAAAAGTGGCCAGACACGGTGGCTCACACCTGTAATCTCAGCACTTTGGGAGGCTGAGGCAAGAGGGTAGCTTGAACCTCAGAGTTCAGGACCAGCCTGGGCAACATGGTGAAACCCTGTCTCTACAAAAAATACAAAAAAATTGGCTGGGTGTGGTAGTGTGCAGCTGTAGTCCCAGCTACTGGGGAGGCTGAGGCGGGAGGATCACCTGAGCCCAGGAGATCAAGGCTGCAGTGAGCTGTGGTCATACCACTGCACTCCAGCCTGTGCAACAGAGTGAGACCTCATCTCAAAAAACCTTGCAGTTTTCCAGATGGTCTTCCCATATACCTTCCTATCCCCAGAGATAACCACAATCTGACATTTTGTATTTATCATTCCAATGTTTTATAGTTTTATCACAAATGTATCTGCGCATAAACAATATATTATTTGGGTTTTTTGGTTTGTTTGTTTTTTGTTTTTAAGAGAACTGGGTGCATTGGCTCCCTCCTGTAATCCCAGCACTTTGGGAGGTCAAGGTGGGAGGATCACTTGAGCCTTGAAGTTCCAATACCAGCCTGGGCAATGCAGTGAGACCCCCATCTCTACAATAATAATAATAATAATAATAATAATAATAATAGTAAGCCAGGCATGGTAACTCATGGTTGTAGTCCCAGCTACTCAGGAGGCTGAGGCAGGAGAATCACTTGGGCCCAGGAGGTGGAGGTTGCAGTGAGCTATGATCACGCCACTGCACTCAGCCTGGGCTACAGGACAAGATCCTGTCTCAAAATTAAATGAATAAATACACAAGAGACAAAGAAAGAGGATATCAAAATATGACCAAGTGGGAATGATATCTCTCCTGGCTGAGGAACCACAAATGAGTCCTTAAAAGCTAGTGTACTTTTCAAGGTTTCTGCAATGAAATGACCATGCATAATTCCCGTAATCAGAAAAAATACACTAAAACCGAGTTGGTTGGTTTTGTTTTGTTTTCACAGAGTTATAACCAACATCAGCTTCCCAAGATTTGCCCAGGTATATGATTCAAAGAAGTTCCTTTGAGGATTCTGAACTCACCTCTAACGCCATTCCTTGAACTATCATCTTGTCCAAATGCCACAGAGACAGGAGTTTTTATCTCCTGGTGGCAAGATCTGTAACCGAGCAATTTCTGGAGCTGTTTCTGTCTGTCAATTAATTACATAGCTTAGAAGAGCTTTTTTTTTTTTTTTTGAGATGGAGGCTCGCTCTGTCGCCTAGGCTGGAGTGCAGGGGTGCGATCTCGGCTCACTGAAACCCCTGCCTCCTGGGTTCAAGCAATTCTTCTGCCTCAGCCTCCTGCGTAGCTGGGATTACAGGTGCCCGCCACCATGTCTGGCTAATTTTTATTTTAGTAGAGACAGGGTTTCACAATGCTGGCCAGGCTGGTCTTAAACTCCTGACCTCATGATCCACTCACCTCGGCCTTCCAAAGTGCTGGGATTACAGGCTTGAGCCACCATGCCTTGCCAGAAGAGCTTTCTTAAACATCACTTTATCTGAGCTCAGAATCTTTCAAGAGTCTTTGCCTTGAGAATTGTTCTGAGATGTGCCCCAGAGCCCCTGCAAAGCCCCTTTCTCAGAGGTGGGGATTTTCAAGCTCTTTCCTACTTAAAAGGGAGCTGGGTGGTGGCAGAGAGTTCTTACCTTCCCTCATTTAGTCCTACTGGGTCCCAAACATTATTTAACAGAATCTTGTTTTTCAAAGGAAGTCTCTGATGGAACTCTGTATTGTAACACAGATTTTACATGTCTTCTACACATACCAAGTGTATAACTCTACCTTTTTTCGCTGCATGATCATATCAAACAAACACAGGCCTTTGTACTCTCATCTGGTTGAATTGTGCTTTTGAATATTCTTAGTCTTCAGATGAACTCATTGAGTGTATAGGATGTGCATTCAATGCACTATACCGTATTACCAGACAGTTGCTCTCTAATGAAACGTCTTTTAACCCTCGACTCCCCTGTGGAGTGTTCCTGCCCCAAATCTCAGTCCCTATGTTTTGATTGGTGGCATGTGACTCAGGCATAGCCAATCAGAGCAGAGTACTGCAGTACCCTAGCCACAGGGACTGGTCCGGGAACTGGTTTATAACCCAACAGGGTCAAGAAAATGCACTCTTAAGATGTTCTGCTTAGACAGTTCTTTGTATGACTGGAATAAATTAGAACTGTGAAGATGTTTTTGTAGGCATTATCATTCCTTTTACAATTTGTTTGTTTGTTTGTTTGTTTTGAGACAGAGTCATACTCTGTTGCCCAGGCTGGAGTGCAGTGGCACACAGTCTTGGCTTGTTGTAACCTCCGCCTCTCAGGTTCAAAGATTCTTGGCCTCAGCCTCCCTAGTTGCTTGGATTACAGGTGTGTGCCATCACGCCCAGCTAATTTTTGTATTTTTAGTAGAGAAGGGGTTTCACCATGTTGGCCAGGCTGGTCTGGAACTCCTGACCTCAAGTGATCTGCCCTCCTTGGCCTCTCAAAGTGCTGGGATTACAGGTATGAGCCACCATGCCCGGCCTGTTTAATTGTTTATTACCCACAAGGGAAGAATTTGTCTGGGAAGGAAGACAATACGGAAGAAAGCAATGTAGTGATGGAGAGAGAGCCTGTACTCAAGTGACACTGTGACACAGCTTCTGGATCAAGCTGTGCCTAAAGCTAACCCTATCCCTGGAATGTTTCGTTGCATGACCCAGAAAATTTTATTTTTTGCTCAATTTCATTGAGGTTTTACATCACTTGCAATCAAAATAATCCTGAAGGATTCAGGTATTACTTGAGCCCTTATAGCATCTCATCTCACATGCTTGTTATAAGGTCAATAGGCCAGAATTCAGTAAGCTTAATTCAGTAAGCTTTTCTCAATCCAATTGCTTTCCCATCACATGCAATATAGGGAGGCATTTTCCACAATGTCAAGAAGAATGCTTTCACCATCAGATTACATTTTATTCTATCCATTAACAAAATAATATTAAACAGCTCCATTTACAAAGAAGCCGAGAAAGTTTTATTTTCATGTTCATTGCATTTTGTTCCAAAATGACATTGTAACTTGGCAGGGAATACAGAATTATATTGCATGGTTTTGTTTCTGTGTAAGTTCAATCAAGACAATGGTCAATTTTTATTATTAAAAAGATGAGACTTTTGGATACATGGCATTATAAATCTGCTTGAACCCACAGAATGTACAACACCAAGAGTAAACCCTAATGTGAACTACAGACTGGGTGATCATGATGCATCAACATGAGCTCATCAGTTGTAAGAAATGTACCACCCTGGTGGGGGATGTTGGTAATGGGAGAGGCTAGGCATGTGTACAGGCAGGGGGTATGTGAAAAATCTCTGTACCTTTGGTTCAATTTTGCTGTGCTCCTAAAACTGCTCTAAAAAAAAGTCTATTAAAACATTTTTTAAAGTAAGGCTCAGCTGGGCACAGTGGCTCACGCCTGTAATCCTAGCACTTTGGGAGGCTGAGGCAGGCAGATCACTTGAGGTGAGGAGTTCGAGACCAGCCTGGCCAACATGGTGAAACCCTGTCTCTACTAAAAATACAAAAATTTGGCTGGGCACAGGGGCTCACACCTGTAATCCCAGCACTTTAGGAGGCTGAGACGGGCGTATCACGTGGCAAGAGATTGAGACTATCCTGGTCAACATGCTGAAACCCCATCTCTACTAAAAATACAAAAATTAGCGGGTGTGGTGGCGCGTGCCTCTAGTCCCAGCTACTTGGGAGGCTGAGGCAGGAGAAACACTTGAACCCAGGAGGCAGAGGTTGCAGTGAGCCAAGATCATGCCACTGCACTCCAGCCTGGTAACAGAGCGAGGCTCTGTCTCAAAATACATAAATAAATAAATAAAAATACAAAAATTAGTTCGGGTGGTGAGCTCCTGTAATCCCAGCTACTCAGGAGGCTGAGGCAGGAGAATTGCTTGGACGTAGGAGGCAGAGATTGCAGTGAGCTGAGATAGCACCCTTGTGCTCCAGCCTGGGCAACAGAGCAAGACTCCATTTCAAATAAAAAATAAAAATAAAAAATAAAAGTGAGTTATTGTTCTCTCATGACTTTGTGGGGAAAGGGCCTCCATCTGACCTTTCATTTAGTCTCTTGAAAAATATTTGTTGAGTGCTGCTATGTGCTGAGTGCTGGGGATTCAGAATGAATGAAATTGACGGGATCCCTGGCCCCATGGAGCTCACATTCTAATATGGCAAACACACAATAAACAAATGAACAGATTTCGGGGAAGGTTAATTTCAGGGAGTGAGAAGCCTGTATGTAAAAAAATAGAAAGGGCCAGGGGCAGTGGCTCATGCCTGTAATCCTGGCACTTTGGGAGGCTAAGGTTGGGGATCACATGAGCTCAGGAGTTCAAGACCAGCCTGGGCAACATGGCTAATCATCATCTCTACAAAACATACAAAAATTAGCTGGGTGTGGTGGCACGTGTCTGTAGACCCAGCTACTTGGGGGGCTGAGGTGGGAGGATCACGTGAGACCAGGAGGTTGAGGCTACAGTGAGCTATGATTGAGCCACTGCACTCCAGCCTAGGCGAGAGAGGGAGACCTTGTCTCAAGAAGAAAAAAAAAATTGAAAGTGTAGCTGAGGAGAGTGGGTGCTGCTTCAGCTGGGGAAGTAATGAAGGACCTCTCTGAGGAGGTGGCATTTGAGCAGAGACCTGGATTCCCAAAGGAGCAGCCAAGTGGAGCTATGCAGGGTCAGCAAGTGTCAAGGCCTCTGGAATAGACAGGATTTCAAAATACAACTTCTACTTACCACCAAATCAAACAAACACACCAAAACCAGAAAACTCCAGGTGTCTTCACTGGTGAATTATTTCAAATATTTAAGGAAGAAATAATACGAATCTTACATAAACTCTTCCAGAGAATAGAAAAAATAAGAACACCTGTCAACTAGTTCAATGAGACTGGCACAACCTTGATTCCAAAATCTGACAGGACCTTACAAGAAAAGAAATAGAAGAACAGCCCTACTAAACATAAAGGCAAAAATCTGAAATAAAATATTGAGAAACCAAATCTAGCAATATAGCAAAAGGATAATACATCAGGATCATATGAAGAATTTTTTTTTTTTACCAAGAATGTAACATTAGAAAATGTATGTAATTCTCTACACTAACAACATAAATGAGAAAAATAAATGTTTATCTTAATAGATGCCAATAAAAAGCATTTAATACAATTCAACATGTATTTATGATAAAAACTTTTAGCAAACTGGGGATAGATGGGAACTTAATCTGATGCAGGGTATCTATAAAAATCTTTCAGCAAATACCACTTAGTGGAAAAATATAAATATTTCTCCTAAAGTCGTATAAACATAACAAAGATGTCAGCTGTTAGCATTTATATTCAACATTGTATTAGAGGTCTTAGCCAGTGCAGTAGGCAAGAAGGAGAAATAGTCGGTATAAAGATTAGCAAGAAAAAATAAAATCATCATGGACAGATGACATGAATACATAAGAAGAAAATACAAAATAATCTAAAGACAAAATATTGAAATCAATTAATGAAGTTAGCAAGGCTGTAAAAAACAGGTCAATATACAAAAATTAATTATATTTCTATATATTTGTGGAAAACAACTGGAAAATGAACATTTTAAATGATACCATTTGCATTAGCATAAAAATCATATAAATAGGATTAAACCTCACAAAAAGATGTACAAGATTTTGATGCGAAAAACTACAAGGCATTAATGAGAGCAACTGAAAAAGACCTAAATAAATGTTGAGATAAGCCATGTTTTTGGATTGAAGACT
>NW_012118833.1:227910-231397 GCF_000951035.1 Colobus angolensis palliatus
CTGGGAACTTCTGGTAGGAATGTAAAAGGGGGCAAAAAAAAAAAAAAAAAAAGAAGAAAATGTGGGAGAGGGACTTATGCCTCAAGATGCCGAGACTTATTTAAAAGCTGCCATAATTTAAAAAGGATGATCTTGGCAAAAGAATGAATAAACCAATGAAACAGAATAGAGAGCCCAGAGACAGACCCACACTTATATAATTACCTGATTTTAAAAAAAGTAACTCGGGGGAGAAAAGATTCTATTTTCAATAAGTGATATTGAATCTATTGGCTCTATAAAAATTTTAAAAAGAACAGCAGCATTCATCTCATCCCTACCTCACACCATATACCAACAATGAATTCCAGATGGCTTATAGACTGGAATGTGAAAAAAAAAGAAAGTACAATAAGCTTTCTTAAAGATAAGATAATAGACTTAATGATCTAGAGATTCTGGGGGTTGGCAAACATTTCTTAAACAAGACACAATAATCATTAACCATAAGGAAAAGACTGATAAATTAGATGGAACTGAGAGAGTGAAAAGGCAAACTGCTGGAAGAAATTTGCAATACACTTATCTAACTAAGACTCATATCTAGACTATATAGAGAACTCTTATAAATCAAGAAGAAAAAGACAGATCCTGTTAGAAGTGGGTAAAAACCTAAACAGGTATTTCACAAAAGAGGATATGTGATGGTTAAATTGTATGTGTCAACTTGAGTGGGCTATGAAGTGCCCAGACATTTCATCAAATGTTATTCTGAGTGTGTCTGGAGGGGTGTTTCTGGATGAGATTAGCATGTGCGTGGATAGACTGAGTAAACCAGATTGCCCTCCTTAATGCAGGTGGGCCACATCCAATCAGTTGAAGGCCTGAGAAAAATGCAAAGGCTGAGTAATGGAGAATTCCTTCTGCCTATCTTTAAGCTGGAACATGGGTTTTTTTTTTTTTCTGTCTTTCGACTCAAACTGAAACATCAGCTCTTCCTGGGTCTTGAGACTGTCAGACTGGGACTGGAACTCACCAACCACTCTTCTAGGTCCTGGGTCTCCAGCCTGATGACTGCAGATCTTGAGACTTGTCAACCTTCATAATCATGTTAGATCTATCTATCTATCTATGCACACACATCTGATTGGTTGTATTTCTCTGGAGAACCCTGACTAATACAATATCTGAATTGCCAGTAATATATGCAAGATGCTTAACACAATTGGTCATCAGGATAATGAGAATTAAATCCATAATGAAAAACCACTACATATCTATCAGACCAGAATAACTAGATACTTTACAGAGGATACTTTCATACAATAAAATGCACTTGTTTTAAGAGTACACTTAGATATGTTTAGTACATGTACATATCTGTATGACCATCACCACAATCAAGATGTAGAACATTTCCATCATCGTGGTGTTTCCCTCATGTCCCTTTGCAGTCAATGCCTGTTGGCTAAATTTCATGTAAATGGAATCATCCTTTATCTTTCGTGTCTGGCTTATTTAGCTCAGCATCATGTTTTTTTATGTTGTCCATGTTGATGTCTGTATCAATAGTTCATTACTTTTTATTGATGAGTAGAATTCATTATATGGATATACCACATTTTATTTATCCATTCATCTTTGTTTTGTTTTTTGAGACAGAATCTTGCTCTGTGGCCCAGGCTGGAGTGCAGTGGTATGATCTCGGCTCACTGCAACCTCTGCCTCCCGGGTTCAAGTGGTTCTCCTGCCTCAGCTTCCCAAGTAGCTGGGATTACAGGTGTGCACCACCACACCCCACTAATTTTTGTATTTTTAGTAGAGACGATGTTTCGCCATGTTGGCCAGACTGGTCTTGAACTCCTGACCTCAAGTAATCCACCCACCTCGGCCTCCTAAAGTGCTGGGATTACAGGCATGTGCCACCACTCCCAGCTTATCCATTCATTTTAATGGATGTTTGGGGTTATTTCCAGTTTTTGGCTATGAGGAATAAAGCTGCTGTGAAAATTCTTGTACAGATTTTTGTGTAAACATATGTTTTCATTTCCTTTGAATAAATACCTAGCAATGGAAATTCTGGGTCATATGACACATATATATTTAACTTTATAAGAAAATGCCAAATTATTTTCTCAATGGGTTGTATCATTCCCACCAGGAGCAATGTATGAGTTCCTGTAGCTCCAATCTTTGCTCACAGTTGATATTGTCAGTTTTTTTCTTTATTTGAGGCATTCTAATAGATGTGCAGAGTATCTCATTGTGGTTTTGGTCTTCATTTTCCTGACAACTAATGATGTTGAGAAAATGGCTATGCTTTAAAACTGACAATACTAACTGTCCAAGAGGTTGTGGAGCAGCTGGGACCATCATATGCAGCCAAGGGTTTATAAATAGGGACAACCACTTTGGAAAACTGGCAAAATATATTAAAGCTAAATACACACATACTCTATAACCTAGTACATCTATCTATCTATCTATCTATCTATCTATCTATCTATCTATCTATCATCTATCTTCAGCATAAATGTGTACATATTTTCATTAAAAGCCATATACACCAATGTTCATAGCACCATTATTTGTACTAGCCCAACAGTGGAAACAACCCAGAAGTCCATTAACAGAAGAAGGGATAAATAATGTTGTGGTCATATAATAAAATAATTCTGGAACAAAAAAGAATGAACTCCATCTGCAAGCAACAACATGAGTGAATCTCGCAGACGTAATGGCATACAAAAAAAGCTAGACACAAAAGTATAATTTCATTTATATAGAGTTCAAGTAAGGAAAAACTAAACTATCGTGACAGATGTCAGGACAGTGATTATCATGAAGTAGGGAGTGGTTGTTGCCTGGGAAGGGGAATGAAGGAAACTTCTGAGATCTCTTAATGTTCTATTTCTTAATCTGGATGCTGAGTGCTGGATGTATTCACTTTTTAAAAATTCATTGAGCTGCACATTTAAGATTTGTGCACTTTACCATACGTATATTATTCATTATGCTACAATAAAAAGTAAAAATAAAATAGAATATTCCCTTCAGCATGGAATATTAAATATTTTTGCAATCCAAAATTCATGTCACTTTCCCTAATTTTTTGCAGTCTGGACCCTTGCTTTCCCTCTTTGGTATTCCCCACAATACCTGGCATGTGGTTCATGGAAGGAAAGCAATAAATATTTCTTAAATAACAGACAGAATCCAGCTCCACTAATTGTTACCCCCTATCTTGAGCTTCTGCTGCCAGAGAAGATTTCTTAGTGGGGAGTCACAAATTACATAAAGCTTGGTGAACTGTGGCTGAGTGATCAGCAATATTCTTCAAAATTCATTAAAAACTTTGGTTAGGCAAAGTGGCTCACATCTGTAATCCCAGCACTTTGGGAGGCCGAGGCAGGCAGATGACTTGAGGTCAGGAGTTCGAGACCAGCCTGGCCAAAGTGATGAAACCCCGTCTCTACTAAAAATACAAAAATTAACTGGCATGGTGGCA
>NW_012118833.1:234547-239385 GCF_000951035.1 Colobus angolensis palliatus
AAAAAGAAAGAAAGAAAAAAAAATTTTAAGGGCAGTTCTTTTTGTCTCAAGAAAGCCTCCAAGGTGAATTTAGAGCCCTTAGTTAACTCTGTTAAGGAATTATCCAGAGAAGTCCTTACATGGACATTCCTGCCGGCTTTCTGAATTGAGATTGGAATGAATCCCACACTCATTAATCAGCAGCAGCTGACTATCAGATGACATTGTCAAGGTGGTAGGTTTTTTTTTCAACATCTGGTGGTTCTATTTGTTATTAAACATACTGACTGTTGAATGAGAAAAATCCCCATCCTACACATCTCTCCATTGCTGCTGTTTAAAAACAGCTTTGCCTACATCTATCAACTTTGTTTATGTCAAATTGCACAATTTGTCACTGATGCTGAATTTGCCAAAAGAAAAGTGAATTTGATTGACAAAGCCCAAGGGCTTCTCTCTTTCCCTTTTCAACATTCCAGATGTTTAAAAAAGTTGGATCCACCCCCAAGAAGGCTCATCTGGGGGTGAAAAATGTACCAAAGGAGGTTGGGGGAGATGGTTTCGGTTTTGGTAGAAACTTTGCCTCTAAGAGACCCCATCTTCTTGATTGGTTCAAATTACCCTCCAATTTTAATTGCTGCCTTTCAATGGAGCCATCTGTTTCAAGGCCCATCTGTCAAGGGCTCTCTTGTGGTTGATTATTAAATGTATTTGCAGCTGGAGTTTCAAGAAAAAAAAACCTTAAATGATAAAAGAAAAGTGTCCCCAAGAGTGAAAGTAGAAAACAGAAACGGACTTTTAGCTATCGCCACTCTTAGAAATCAGAGGACTTAGGCCAGGCACGGTGGCTCACACTTGTAATCCCAACACTTTGGGAGGCTGAGGGGGGTGGATCACTTGAGGTCAGGAGTTTGAGACCAGCCTGGCCAACATGGTGAAAACCCATCTCTAATAAAAATACAAAAATTAGCTGGGCGTGGTGGTGGGCACCTGTAATCCCAGCTACTCGGGAGGTTAGGGCATGAGAATTGCTTGAACCTGGGAGGCAGAGGTTGCAGTGAGCTGAGATCACACCACTGCACTCCAGCCTGAGTGACAGAGACTCTGTCTCAAAAACAAACATATATATATGTGTGTGTGTGTATATATATATATATAAATAGAGAGAGAGAGAGAGAGAGAAAAAATAAAGAGAGAAAGAAAGAAATCAGAAAACTTAGTCCTTCTCTGCAAACCCAGAAGAAAATTAATTATCAGCAAACAAGCATGGAGAACAGTAGTGAATACGGCTGGCTTTGAGGCCTTCCAACACCCTTCTTTGGTAACTATACCAAGAACCTCTCCCCATTTACTTTCCAGGGATTTGCTTCTTTTACATTGTAGATATTCTTATGGGGATAATAGTGACCTACCATGAAGGGTTGTTATAAGGATTGAGCTACTTAATATATGTGAAAGATTTAGAACAGAGTTTTGCATATAGTAGGTGCTCAGTAAGTGTTAACCATTTTATTTTTGGCAAGGCTGGTGGCCCCAGTACTCTAGAATTGAGTAGAGGTCTCCTCACCCCACCAGTGCAAAGCTGTCAAGTACCCTACATACATCATAAAAAGTTGCAATTTTTTATTTTTATTTTTTAGAGACATGGTCTTGCTCTGTTATCCAGGCTGGAGTGCAGTGGTGCAATCATGGCTCACTGTAACTTCAAACTCCTAGGCTCAAACAATCCTCCTGCCTCAGCGTCTGGAGTAGTTAGGACTATGGGCACATACCACCATGCCCAGTTATTTAAAAAAAAAATTGTTCAGATGGGGTCTTACTATGTTGCCCAGGTTGGTCTCAAACTCCCTCAAGTTATCCTTCCGTGTCCGCTTCCCAAAGGCCTGGGATTACAGGTGCAATTTTTGTTTTGCGCATAAATTTCACTAGAATGGAAGCCCTTGAAGGCTTTGTGTCCATTAGTGGGTGTTCAGTGAATCTCAGTTTAAAAAGGTCCTGAATGACCTGCCAGGAGACTCTCAGAATGGAGGCTCCAATCACCCAAGTTATCCAATTGCTTGAAGGCAGAGTCTTAACTCAAATTTGACCCAAACTGGGGCTAACACTGGCATGTGTGGCGTAGCAGGGACGACCAGCTCCTATACATGATGCCTCTTGGGGGTCTGCCAGTGCAGCTGTTCTGTAATGTTACTGTCTAGATCTTATCAGCCTTGAGGGATAAGACTGTGCCCAATGCTGGCCACTGGGCAGAACTCAGACTTCAGTAAACCAACACCACAGTTCTGAAAACTGTGGGATACATAAGCTGGAGGCTGTAGCCCCCCGGTTGATGGCTGTCTTAGAGGTCTCATTCTTTTTTAGAATAGGTAATAATTTTTAAAAATCTGAAAAAGTCAAACAAAAAGTCAGGAAAGAGGATGCACAGGCAAAAGCAAAACTTTCTTTATTCATCTGGCTGACAATGTTGTAATTTGTTTTCATGGAAACGTAAGTTTACATGCTTTTTTAATCCCTAAGTGTCTTCACAGCATTTACTCTTTGTAATGTATTTGATTTTGTATTATGAGAAGTCTGATTTTTAGTTTCATGGTTCAGTTAAAACTGGGAAGTGTGTGGCCAGGTGTGGTGGCTCATGCCTGTAATCTTGGCACTTTGGGAGGCCAAGGAAGGAGGATTGCTTGAAGCCAGGAGTTCAAGACAAGCTTGGGCAACATAGTGAGACTCATCTCTACAAAAAAATGTTTTAAAATTAGCTGGGCATGGTGGCATCTGCCTGTGGTCCTGGCTACATGGGAGGCTCAAGCGGGAAGATTCCATGGCCCAAGGAAGTTGGGGCTGCAGTGAGCTGAGATTGTGCCACTGGACTCCAGCCTGGGTGACAGAGGGAGACACTGTCTCAAAAAAAGAGAAAAATTCAGAGGTGTGAAGGAAGAGTTTTTATTCCAGTATGGTCTTAATTTTTTTTTTTTTTGAGACAGAGTCTCACACTGTTGCCTGGGCTTGAGTGCAGTGGCACGATCTCGGCTCGCTGCAACCTCTGCCTCTCGGGTTCAAGAGATTCTCCTGCCTCAGCCTCCTGAGTAGCTGAGATTACAGGCGCGCACCACCATGTCCAGCTAATTTTTTGTATTTTTAATAGAGACGGGGTTTCACCATGTTGGCCAGGCTAGTCTCGAACACCCGACCTCATGATTTGCCTGCCTTGGTCTCCCAAAGTGCTGGGATTGCAGGCCTGAGCCACTGTGCCCGGCTATGGTCTTAATTTTTTAAATGATCAATTTCTCTGGTGTTTTTTGAAAATCTATCCTGGCAAAAATCAACTTCTCTATTTTGTTTTTCCTGAAATTAATTACCACAAATAAAATGAAAATAATTCACTTCAAGCAAAGCCCTGTGTAGAATAAACCATTACTACACGTGTGCGATGAATAAAAGAAATACAACAATCCGAACAGAACAGGAATGACTTCTATGCTGTGGTTTGGCTGGGCATAGGTTAGCCCATTGTTTCGTTACACCTGTTGACAACAATGACATT
This sequence comes from Colobus angolensis palliatus, assembly GCF_000951035.1. Lineage (NCBI taxonomy): Eukaryota > Metazoa > Chordata > Mammalia > Primates > Cercopithecidae > Colobus > Colobus angolensis. The sequence continues at coordinate 238,065 of NW_012118833.1, forward strand.
TATAGAGGCTGTAGGGAACTAGTTAGGCCTTTTTGGCTTGTTTTTGTCTTGCCCTTCTACATTCTGCCATGTGAGGAAAACAGTGTCCAAGGTGCCATCTTGGAGCAGAAACCAAACCTTCACCAAACACTGAACCTGTTAGCACATTAATCTCTGTCTTCCCAACCGCTCCAGAACTGTAAGAAATAAAGTTCTCTTATTTATAAATTACACTGTTTGTGGTATGCAGTCATAGCAGCACAAACAGGCTAAGCATCCATTAACAAAAACCAAAAAGTTGATTTTCCCTATCCCCTCACAGGAATAGCAGCCAGGTGTAGAAATTAGACTTCAATTCAGCTATGTAAAGAAACAAAAAACAATGGTGACAACAATGCCAAAACTTAGTGGCTTGAACAAGATAAGACATTATTTTTGTCACATGAGAGAAGTCTGAAGAGAAGCCATCTAGGCCAGGTGGTGGCTTCAGTCATCAAGAACCCAGCCATCTACATTGCTGCTCCCCCATTCTTAGCATCCTGCCTCAGTCTCCAAGATGGTTGCTGGAGCTCCAGCCATTATGCTCTTGTTCCAGCCATTAGGAAAGAGGACAGGGACAAGAAGGGGCGCCTTGTCCCTTTCAAGGATACATTCCTAAAGTTTTACGTCCACTTCCACTTACAAATCATCAGACAAAACAGTCACATGGCCACTATCTGGCTGCCAGATAGTCTGGGAAATGCAGTTTTGGCTGTATGTCTGTGTCCCAGACGCTTGTCAGGTTCTTACTACTAAGAGGAAGAGGGGATAGATAGTAGGGCAAACCCACTGTCTCTAACCCACAATTTCTTGGGTTCTTAAATTCTGGGTTTCTTGTTCTATGTGGCAGGTGTGTGTGTGTGTGTGTGTGTGTATGCATGCGCACGCACTCAAAGGCATATATGTTAGGGGAAATGGTGTCAACCAGGGCAAAAAAAAAAAAAAAAAGCCAGTAGTGCTTCATTATCTGAGACCAATGGCCCTCAAATTTTAGCACATAGCAGAATAACTTGAGAAGTTTGTTAAAAATATAAATTGTCAGTAGGCAAATATTCTTAGAAAACTAGCACTAAACAAAAGAGACAAAATGATAAACTGGTCCTCAGGAAAAATGAAAACTTCTGATAATCAAAAGATACCGTTAAGAAAATGAAAAGTGTGGCCGAGTGCTGTAGCTCATGCCTGTAATCCCAGCACTTTGGGAGGCCGAGGCAGGCGGATCACTTGAGGTCAGGAGTTCATGACCAGCCTGGCCAAGATGGTGAAACCCCACCTCTACTAAAAATACAAAAATTAGCCAGAC
>NW_012118833.1:240421-241068 GCF_000951035.1 Colobus angolensis palliatus
AAAGAAAAAGAAAAAAGAATACTGTTTGGCAGATTCTAATAGGGCCCCAGCAATTCCACTTCTTGGTGTCTATCCAGGAGAAATAAAAGCACAAGTCCACAAAATGACTTGCACAAGAATGCTTATAGCAGCTTTATTCATAATATCCCCAAACTGGAAACAACCTAAATGTCCATGAAAGAAGAATGGATCAACAAACTGTGATACATGCATACAATATAACACTACTTAGAGATATGAAAGAACAAACTCGTGACACATACAACCATATGGATGGATTTCGAAAACATTGGGTTGAGTAAAGAAACCAAAACAAAAAAGTACACACTCTCTGATTCCATTTACATGAAGTTCAGGAACAGGTAAAACTAATATGGGATAGAAATCACAACAGTGCTTTCTGGTCAGGGAGGGGTGGGATATTGACTGGCGGAGTTATGAGGGAACTTTCTAGGGTGATGACATGTTCTAGATCTTGAATGAGGTATGGGTTACATGGTGGTATACGTTTGTCAAAACTAGTCAAACTGTGCCGTTAAGATTTGTGCATTTAATTGTCCCTGTTCGCAGATGACATGATTGTATATTTAGAAAACCCCATTGTCTCAGCCCAAAATCTCCTTAAGCTGATAAGCAACTTCAGCAAA
>NW_012118833.1:245728-259246 GCF_000951035.1 Colobus angolensis palliatus
CCTGGGTGACAGGGTGAGACTCCACCTCAAAAAAAAAAAATATATACATATATATAAAATATATATGTGTGTATATATATGTATGTATATATATACACACACACATCTGTATCTATCTATATATCTATATATGCATATATTTCTGCATTTTATCAAATGTTACTGTAATTTTACCCCCAAATATCTGTGTATGTGGGTGCAGTGGCTCATGCCTGTAATCCCAGCACTTTGGGAGACCGAGGGAGCAGATCACTTGAGGACAGGAGTTGGAGACCAGCCTGACCAACATGATGAAACCCTGTCTCTACTAAAAATACAAAAAACTAGCCAGGTATGGTGGCATGCTATTATAGTCCCAGCTACTTGGGAGGCTGAGGCAGGAGAATTGCTTGAACCCGGGAGGCAGAGTTGCAGTAAGCCAAGATCATGCCACTGCACTTCAGCCTGGGTGACAGAGTGAGACTCCATCTAAAAAAAAAAAAAAAAAAAATTCTGTGTGTGTGTATGTGTGTGTATATAAATTGTTAGCCCTGAGCTCAGAGATGGTGACTGATGAGATGGGGGAATTGACATTTTGGGGCACTTTTATTACCCCTCCTTCCCTGGGGAATTTTGATGTAAGTAGACAGAATGGACAGGGGTTGCTCACGCTGGGGAGGAAGGTGTGGAGGAGTGTGGCTCTGAAGGGAATGGTTCCCTAAAATCTGGAGGACCACAAGGTCTTGGGTCTGCTGCACACTGCCCTGAAGGAGGCTCTCAGATACAGCTGGTACCAGAATGTCTGGGGACACTGGTGCCTATTACTGGGGTCTTGGGGGAGTAGACAGGGTTCCATTGTGGAGGCTTGTGGTCAGTGGTGAGGGTGGCTGGGAGGGCATCTTTGTGGCCTGCTGAGAGCAGCTACGGCCAATGGCCAGTGGAAGCACAGCCCCGAAGCAGCCTTGTTTGTGCAGCAGGATACCTGGTGACAACAGTGTCCAGGCTAGTAATCACAGTCATGTGTGACACTAGTGAGCACTTCATCAATGCTAAGTTTTACATGTATTTACTCATTTCATTATTCCCATTTTATGGATGAGAAAACTAAAAATCCAGGGGAGTTAAGCAACTTGCCTACCTCACACAACTAGTAGCAGAGCCAGGATTTTAACCCAGACAGTTTCAGGTCCTTACCCTCTGGGCTGGCCTTCCCCCTCCACTGCCCCCTGACACCCTCACTTTTCTGAACATTGGACTCATCCCTGTAGCTGGAGGTAGAGGATGGAAACTCAAAAGATGATAGAAGATTAAAAAAACAAGATGATTGAGGTTGGACTTCTCAAAGCCTTGGTGAGTGGGAAGTCACAACCACCTGCAGGACCAACCTGGTCTTGTAAACGATTAAAGCGGCAGGTGTGATGCATTAGGGAATGGTGTGGTCTGTGGCAGGACTGCTTTAAAGGGGGTGGCCATTACTGAGATGTGCCCTTGGGACCATGCAGAAACAATGGCCCAGGGTTCCAGAAGATCTAGGTTTTTTAAGATTTTGATTTTTGTAGCCCATGTTGCAGAAAAATAAAACATGTCTGTGGGTGTGCTGCAGCCCGGGGCGATGGCAATGTCTGCTCCCCTCTCCCTCCTGGGTAATCTGCACCAGGATGGGCAGCAGGCCAGTGACCTTCAGAGGCCCAGGCCTTTGAAGGATGAGAGTGCTTAGCCCTCTGTGAACCCACTCTTCCCTGCACCTTGAGCCAGGGTTTTCTGAGACTGCTCTCCTGCCTGCATGCCCCCATCTCCTAACAAACAGGAGCTCCGTCTCAGACTCGAACGATCCTCTGCCAGGTCTCTCCGTTGTTTTGTCCAAAAGCCTACATATCTGCCAAAGTTCAGGGTTATCTCCCTTCCACCTTTCCCTTTGTCTCCAGCTACCTTTCTACTGATTTTGTTGTTGTTGTTTCTTTTTATAATTCCATTTGGGCTATCATGCGGCCCGATCTTCCATCTCATTCCACATCAAGCTGCAGCCTGAGCTGCATTTGTGGGCTTTGCAGCCAGATATGAACAGAAGACAGATTCATTTCCTGCTGCCTGCTTCTCCAACCCCAAATCTCCCAGTTTGATCCAAGAGCTCTGAAGATTTGCCTTCACCTCGCACCGCCCAGATGCTTCTTTATAAGCTTTGCTTATAAATAGGTGTCAGTCAGGGTCTCACCGTGCAGCATGTGGGCGTGTGGGTGCTCCAGATTCCTCCACCAGCTGTCACCATCCTCCTGCTGCTGCCAGTGCATCCCTTGAGGATGCCTGGCAGGTTACACCCCACCCAAGGGGCAAATGGTGACTGACAACAGAACAAGCGCTCACCCCCTTGCCCCACAGCAGGACAGTTCAGTGGGAGGAATTTGTTCTAGAGCACCCTGGATCAGGTTGAGGCTTTCCCCTTCCATATTCGGCTTCCTTTGCTCCTCTAATAAGTCACGCGTGTGGAGCCCTAAGGAGCTTTTAAGAAAAGCTTTTTTCTTTTAAGAAAATTGGAAATGAGCTTAGCTGGCAAGAACAGACACAGGGGTAGAGGGGAGTGAATGTTCTGAGAAATAGGGTCAACCGCAAACAACTCACTAGCACCCAAACATCCTGTTGCAAGAATTCAACTCACTGCCTACCTGCCCCCAAGCTTCCTGTCTGCAAGCCTTTAGCCCAGGCAGCATGACCTCATAAAGTCCGCTGCAGCCCCTGCCTTTTCACAGACAGCATTCCCTCTGCTGTGTTGCTCGTTGCTCCCTTGCAACACATCTCCCGCTTTTCTCTAATAAATCTACCTTTCTTTCCCCACAACTGTCTTGGTAAATTCCTTCATCACCTGTGACACTGCTCCCAGGCAGCCAGTTGTTTGTTTGTTTGTTTGTTTTGAGACAGAGTCTCGCTCTGTTACCCAGGCTGGAATTCAGTGGTGCCGCTCAGCTCACTGCAACCTTTGCCTCCCAAGTTCAAGAAATTCTCCTGCCTCAGCCTCCTGAGTAGCTGGGATGACAGGCATCCACCACCACGCCCGGCTAGTTTTTGTATTTTTAGTAGAGATGGGGTTTTACCACGTTGGCCAGGCTGGTCTCAAACTCCTGACCTCAAGTGATCTGCCCGCCTCGGACTCCCAAAGTGCTGGGATTACAGACGTGAGCCAACGTGCCCAGCTAGCCCCCAGGCAGTCGTTGACCATGATAACATGCATCTGAATCCCTGTCTCCAGCTCTGCATCTGAGAGACTTGGACGTAGGACAGCTCCTTACAACACTACAGTAGGAGAGAGGGTATCTGTGGGCAGAAAAGAGGCAGCAGTAGGCTAAGTGGAGACCAGGGCAAAACACTCCCATGCTTCCGTTACCAACGGTGAGGCATTTAAATCCTACATGTCATAGTGAAAAATTAAACAATCTCAACTTTCCAACAATAAGGAACAGACTCAATATATTATAAAACATGCTTGTGATACATATTATGCCATCATTAATGGTGCTGTATGAAGTATTAAAAAAGTTGATATTTATTGAAGCTCAAGGAAAGGGTATATGGGGGTTCATTTTACTATTCTCTCTACCTTTGTATATGTTTGAAATTTTCCATAATAAAATGTATATTACAAATGGATGGAGAAATTGCTGTAGCATATTGAATGGTATTTAGAAATAGCTCACACTGTATAGTTAGGTGAAAAAACTGGCTAATATATAACATAGTAAGTCTATATGTATGTGGATTTTTTTAAATATTAAGAAATTGAAAGCTGGATGCTGCAACTCACACCTGTAATCCCAGCAACTGGGGAAGCTGAATGGGAAGATGGCTTGAGCCCAGGAGTTCAAGGCTTCCGTGAGCCATGATTGCACCACTGTGCCCCAGCCTGGATAACAGAACAAGACCCCAAAGCTTAGGGAAAAAGAAAATAAAAGAAATTGAAATGTACTTTCCCATTGACCCAGCAATTCCACTTCTAGATAGAGAAATCCACATGTGAAAGGAGATAGGTTCAGCCTAAATGTCCGTTAATAGGAAAATGGCGTTTAAAACTGTACCATATTAAGCCGGGCTCAGTGGTGCATGCCTGTAGACCCAGCTACTTGAGAGGCTGGCTCATGCCTGTAATCCCAGCACTTTGGGATGCCAAGATGGGAGGATCACTTGAGGTCAGGAGTTTGAGATCAGCCTGGACAACATGGTGAGACGCCTGTTCAACAAAAAATAAAAATAAAAAAATTAGCCAGATGTAGTAGCTATTGCCTGTCGTCCCAGCTACTTGGGTAGCTGAGGTGGGAGGATCACTTGAGTCCAGGAGTTCCAGCCTGCAGGGAGCTATGACAGTGCCACTGCACTCCAGCCTGGGGGACAGAGCAAGACCCTGTCTAAAAAAAAAAAAAAAAAAGAAAGAAAGAAAAGAAAAGTCTGTATATTTCTATGTATATAAAGAATAGTCCAGAGTGCTATTTATTACCCTGAAGAAGTGGCTATCTGATCTGAGAGGTGACAAGGGCTGAAGGGAAAGAACCAGGAGTGGGGCTGGCTGACTACTGAGACTTAAGACTTTTCTGTTATGTTTTAAATTTTTACAAGAAGAATGTATTTGTCTGTCATGCATAATTAAAAAGTAATAATGCCAAAGACTACATAGATATACCCTAAAGTGTTCGCAAGGATCATCTCTGGGTGGTGAAAGTTTCTTAGTTCTTTTCTATAATTTATGAATTTTCTACTGCAAGCATATATGACTTCAGCAATCAAGGTTGGGGGAGGGAGGAAGGGAGAAGAAAGAAAAAAGAAACTAAAGTAGCATTATTGTGCCAAGATATGCCCCTACTTTCACCTCCTGGGTGCGTCCAGTTCATTCTTCCTGCTCAAGGCCTCCCCATGCAAGCTTTCCTGATCCCCAGCCCCTCCCTCCAAAAAGAGGCTGCTCTTTCCTCAGTGCTCTCTGAGCCTTGGATAAGACCCCCATAGCAGGCACAAACCCCACAGGCCCACACTGCATGGATGTGTAGGCTTCCATGCCCAGGCCAGGCCCTCCCTGCTGGCCTCTGACCTCCTGGCAGCACCCCCAACCCCACTGTCCACCCTGAGCCTGGCCCCTGGGCATCAATTATAGTTGGCGAAATTTATATTATTCAGTGACCTTCAACAGAGAAGAGGAGTCTTTCACATGTGCCTTTCCTTCCCCACTTGGGGCCTCCTTGTGCATCCCAGGGGTCTTCTGACCCTTCCTCCCACCCCCAGTACCCCCAAAGGTGCATTGCCACCCTAGCTTCTTGCTCACCTGTTCTTTCTCACTAAGTACCTATTGTGTGCCAGACATTGTTCTGGGCACTGAGATATAGCAAAATAAGTTAGCGGCCCACAGTGACATGGCCAGTAAATGGCAGAGACAGGACTTGACCCCAGGCCTTCAGATGCCATGTCCGACACTGACTCCAGAACCTCACACCCCAGAACCATTGAGGGTGAAATTCTTGTTTTTATTAGAGCCACAGCAGCAATCACGGTTCATTTCTTGGCACTCATCTGCCAGTGTGGTTATTCTGAAGTTCAGGACGATTACTTCACAATTGCCCTTTGCTGTTCTTATTCCTTCCTTGACTGAATAAATCTTTAAGGTAATAAGAAGGGAAAATATAGGTCAGATCTCCTCTGGGCCTATAAAACCAAGATGTAAGATCATTATATTGCTTCATATGCTAAGTCAAAAAGATCAAATGTTTTAATGCATCATTATAAAGCATCTTTTCCTATAATGACATAATATATGTCAACTTAAAATTGTTTTCCTTCAAACCCTATTTCCAAAGAGGAAGATATTTAATTTGCAAGTTTGCCTTGTCTGACTTTTTTTGTTTAGTTTTTGTTTTTTGTTTTTTTGAGAAAGGGTCTTGCCCTGTTGCTTAGGCTGGAGTACAATGGCATAATCACGGTTCAATGCAGTCTCGACCTCCTAGGCTTAAGTGATCCTCCTGCCTTGGCCTCCTTAGTAGGTGGGACCACAAGCACATGCTAACACGCCTGGCTAATTTTTTAAATTTTTCTTTTGTAGAGACGAGATGTTGCTATGTCCCCCAGGCTGGTTTCAAACTCCTGGGCTCAAGCAATCTTCCCGTCTTAGCTTCCCAAAGTGCTGGGATTATAAGTGTGAGCCACCATGTCCAGAGTGTGACTTATTTCTTAAGTATACACCCTGCCATTTGTGTATTTATTTATTTATTTTTATTTAATTTTTGAGATAGAGTCTCGCTCTGTTGCCCAGGCTGGAGGGCAGTGGTGCCATCTCGGCTCACTGCAACCTCTGCCTCCTAGGCTCAAGCGATTCTCCTGCCTCAGCCTCCCAAGTAGCTGGGACTACAGGCCTGCACCACCAGGACTAATTTTCGTACTTTTAGTAGAGATGGGGTTTCACCATGTTGGCCAGGCTACTCTGAAAGTCCTGGCCTCAGATTATCTACCTGCCTCGGCCTCCCAAAGTGCTGGGATTACAGGCATGAGCCACCGCGGCTGACCATACCCTGCCAGTTAATGTCTGCAGTAAGAAAGAATTTTTCCATTTACAAGATCCCTGCCCTTATGGAGTGAGGAGTCTGTTAGGGGAGGTAGACAACACATCAAATAAACGTATGGGAGGTTAGATATTGACAGAAGCTCAGGGAAAAAAATAAAGCTAGAAGAGGAGTGAGATGGGTTTCTGAGGGGGAGGGAGATGAGTGAAGACTTGAGAGAGGTGAGGGAGGGAGGGAGCCAGCTGGCAGAGCATCCCAGGCCCCCAGGCAGCAGGTGCAAAGGCCTTGAGGCAAGAATTCTTGGTGATCTTGGGGAAAAGGAAGAGGCAAATGTGGGTGGTGGGAGAGAGTCATGAAGGGCCTTTGGGGCCAACATAAGGACTTCAGCTTGTACTCCAAGAGAACTGGTGAGCCATGGAAGGGTTTGGAACACAGGAGTGACCTGTCCTACCAGGATGAATCCCGTGGCTGTGTTGAAAATACATCACAGTTCTGGCTGCAATCGCCTGAAGTATCTCCTAACCTCTTGAAACTTCATTGTTACTGCTATTTAATATCCAATTTAGGATGGTTTGCCTTCGGATTTCTTGACTTAAAATGGTGCAAACACATTCAGTAGAAACTGTGCTTCAAATACCCATATAGCCATTCACCTTTTCACTTACGGTGCAGTATTCAATAAACGACATGAGATGTGTGACACCTTCTTATAAAATAGGTTTTGTGTTCAATGATTTTGCCCAATTGTAGGGTAATGTGAGTGCTCTGAGCATGTTTAAGGTGGGCTAGGCTAAGCTATGATGTTCAGTAGGCTAGAAGTATTAATACATTTTCAACTTAAAATATTTTCAACTTATGATGGGCTTATCAGGATGTAGCACCCTCCTGCCCCCTTAAGTCAAGGAGCATCTGTATTGTTCAATTTAAAAACAGCTAAAGAACTTGACTTCTGCCCAAGTCTAAACCTCAAATAACCATTTTATCTGGGCCCAGATGGACAGGGAGGTGGCTCAAACCTGGAAACTGAGGATGAGGAAGACTCCTCACCCTCAAGGTCACCCAGCTCACTGAGTCACTATAGCAACAGCTCTGACACCCCACGACACAGGATTCCCAGAGGGCCTTGCTCCTAACAATGTGCTGGAAGGTTCCATGCATTAATTTGTCTATTTCTAATGATCAGACAAATTTGGAAAACGCTGCTTTGATGTGTAAGATGTTCCTCTCTTATGGCACCCTGAGTGTGTCTAATTATCTCCAAGTATACAAAATTCTCAAAAATATACTTACAGGGCCGGGCGCGGTGGCTCAAGCCTGTAATCCCAGCACTTTGGGAGGCCGAGACGGGCGTTTCACGAGGTCAGCAGATCGAGACCATCCTGGCTAACATGGTGAAACCCCGTCTCTACTAAAAATACAAAAAACTAGCCGGGCAAGGTGGCGGGCGCCTGTAGTCCCAGCTACTCCGGAGGCTGAGGCAGGAGAATGGTGTAAACCCGGGAGGCAGAGCTTGCAGTGAGTTGAGATCTGGCCACTGCACTCCAGCCTGGGCGACAGAGCCAGATTCCAAAAAAAAAAAAAAAAATATATATATATATATATACTTACAGAAAGAATTCAGATGCACTGGATCATAAATTATAAATGCATTTCAAGTGGAACCTTTAGCAGTAGGAAAGGTAGGGGCAGAGTGTGTGTCCTAAACATTCAAACTAAGGTAGGCCCAAGGAAAATGGGCAGGTCACTGCTTATTCCAGCTCTTGCTGACTCCAGACGATTTTCTCAAGGGCCTGTGTGTGCACCTCTCACATGATCTGAGCTGTGAGCCCCAGGGCTTCTTTCTAGAATCTAAGGAAAGCAAGTCTGACAGTCAGTCTTAACCTTTTTTTTTTTTTGAGACAGGGTCTGACATTGTCACCCAGGCTGGAATGCAGCAGCGCAATCTCGGCTCACTGCAGCCTCGACCTACCAGGTTGAATTGATTCTCGTGCCTCGGCCTCCCAAGTAGCCGCAATTACAGGCATGTGCCACCACGCCCAGCTAATTTTTCTATTTTTAGTAGAGACAGGGTTTCACCATCGTCTTAACATTTTGATGTGCTGGTTGGGTTGACTAGTGACACTGAACTGGAATTTCCATCAGCTTGCAATAAGGAGAAATGACCACCAGGGGACAGCAAACGTCCAGTAAGCAAAGTCAGTGCCTTTTGAAAACGTACTCTAGGCTTTGCGCAAGTGAACAGAAGGGCGGGGAATCTGTGACAGTGGGCAGGGGAGCACTTAAATTCTTGGTAACCATAGCTGAATTGTGTTACTGATTTTTTTTTTTTTTAACATACCCAGCTTTCAACCTGCCTAGAATCCCCCTGCCTTTATCTAGGATCTTAATTTTAAGAAAGTATTTACTTGATAAACTGATCAATGAATTAAACCAGTTCTCAACTGGCAATGGTGTTATTTTGCTTCCCAGGAGCATTTGGCATAATTTAGGAATATTTTAGTTGTCACAATTAGGGGTATATAATACTACTGGCATCTAGTAGGTTGAGGCCAAGGATAATACTAGACATCCTACAATGCACAGGAAGGCCTACAGCAAAGGATGATCTGAACCTATATGACAAGGCTGAGACAACCTGGGCTAAACCAACAAAGTCCTGCTCTCATAATGTGAAACCTGAGCTTCCTGTGTCTCTTCTCTCTGTAGCCCAGCCCCTGGTCTAGGATACAGCAGGGGGAATCACCCATGATGTCTGGGAAGATATTATCGCTGTCCTCAAGGAACTGACAGTCTGCAGGAATTGAAATTTCAGATGCCTACAGGGCCAGGGAGGTAATATAAAGAGATGAAGCAGACAGGTAGGAGATGGAATGGGGAGTGGTGAGGACTGGGGCAAGTTGGAGAATGCGGCTCTAAAAGAACCACCACTTAGCTCAGCTTGTTGCTGCCATGTATAAAAGTGGGCCCACAGGCCAGGCGCAGTGGCTCATGCCTGTAATCCCAGCACTTTGGGAGGCCCAGGTAAGTGGATCGCCTGAGCTCAGGAGTTTGAGACCAGCCTGGCCAATGTGATGAAACCTTGTCTCTACTTAAAACACAAAAATGAGCTGGGTGTGGTGGTAGGCTCCTATAATCCCAGCTACTCCGGAGGCTGAGGCAGGAGAATCACTTGAACCCAGGAGGCAGAGGTTACAGTGAGCCAAGATCATGCCACTGCGCTCCAGAGCCTGGGTGACAGAGTGAGACTCTATCTAAATTAAAAAAAAAAAAAAGCAGACCCACTCTTGCCAGACCTCCAGCTGTGGGGAATAAAAAGGGGTGACATTTGGGCCAGTCCTTGAAGGATCAGCAGAATTTTGCTGGGTGGAGAGGAAATAGATGAGAATTAGTATTTCAGACAGGGATGTTCCAACCAGAAGCTGCAAATTGTCCAAACCTGGCCCTCTTTGGTCCACACAATCTTTTTCTTTCTTTTCTTTTCTTTTCTTTTTCTTTTCTTTTACTTTATTTTATTTACTTACTGAGACAGGGTCTCACTCTTTAGCCCAGGCTGGAGTGCAATAGCACAGTCACAGGCCCCTACAGTCTTAACCTTGCAGACTCAAGCAGTCCTGAGCCTTGGCCTCCAAGTAGCAGGGACTCCAGGTGCAGGCACCATGACCAGCTAATTTTTTTTTTTTTTTAAGAGATGGGGTCTCACTCTGTTGCGCAGGCTGATCTCAAACTCCTGAGCTCAAGCAATCCTCCCACCTTGGCCTCCCAAAGTGTTGAGATTGAGGTGAGCCTCTTTCTTTTGTCTTATCTTTTTTTTTTTTTTTTAGTTTAAGCTCCTAGAACTGACTCTTCTTTTAATGCAGTTTTTTACTGCAGTAAAATAAGCATAGCATAGAATTTACCATTGTAACCATTTTTAGGTCTATAACTCAGTGGCATTAAGTACATTTACAATGTTATATAACCATCACCACCATCCATTTCCAGAACATTTGCATCATCTCAAGCAGAAACTCTGCACCATTAAACATAATTCCACATTCCCTTTCCCACTAGCCCCTTGTAACCTCTACTCTGTTTTCTATCTCCATGAATTTGCCTCCCCTAGGCACCTCATGTAAGTGGAATCATAAAATATTTGTCCTTTTATGTCTGGCTAATTTTAGGTGGCATAATATTTTCAGGGATCCACACAATCTTTTTAAAACTTGGATATTTTACATAAAAATCTGGATTTCTGGCTTGTCCTAAAAAATTGTAAGATTTGAGTGGTCTAAGAATGGTTTCACATTTTCAATTTTTTTTTTTTAAGAGAAGGAGAAGGAGGAGGAGGAGGAGGAGGGGAAGGAAGAGAAAGAGGAGGTAAAGAAAAAAGAAAATATGCAACGCATATTGTATATGGCCCACAAGGCCTAAAATAATTACCCCTTGGCCCTTTACAGAAATGTTATGCAGACTTCTGGCCTGCATGATAATAAAATATAATATAGCAATTAAGAACTGATGAGTTTTGAATATTTATTCCCTTTATTTTATTTTATTTATTTTGTTTTTTTCCAAGATGGAATCTTGCTCCGTCGCCCAAGCTGGAGTGCAGTGGCATGATCTTGGCTCACTGCAACCTCCGCCTTCCGGGGTTCAAACAATTCTGCTGCCTCAGCCTCCCGAGTGGCTGGGATTACAGGCAAGCACCACCACGCCTGGCTAATTTTTTTTGTATCTTTAGTAGAGACGGGGGGTCTCACCATGTTGGCCAGGCTGGTCTTGAACTTCTGACCTCATGATCTGCCTGCCTCAGCCTCCCAAAGTGCTGAGATTACAGGAGTGAGCCACCGCACTGGCCTATTCCCTTTATTTTTAATATAACTTATGTAATTGTAAGTTTATATAATTTTTAGTAAATGTTGGGTTTGAAAGTGGTTTGCAAAATTTGTGAAAATTTAACAATTGACTCCCATGAGCCAGTAATGGCTGGTTTCAGAGCCTCTGTTTATCTTTCCAAATCTTTCCATTTGTTTAGAAAGTCTTAATATCTCTTAATAAAGTTCTGTAATTTGCCCTGTAACAATTTTGAACATTATTTGTTAGATTTATTCCTGGGCAGTTGGTATTTTCTGATAATGCTGTACTTGGTATTTACTCTTTAATTGCACTTCTTAGTCGTTTGCTCCTGGTATATAGAAATACAAATGACTCTTGGAGGTAGGCAGTCACTTTACTAAACGCTCCTATTACTCCTAACAAGTTAAATGTATATTCTTTTGTTTTTCTATGTAAATGAATGCATTGCCTGCAAATAATGACATTTTATTCCTCTCTTTCCAATTTTTATGTTTCTAATTTCTTTTTCTTTTTTTATTCCTCTGGCTGGGACTTCCAACAGAATGTGGATAGGAGGTGACAGTGGGCATCTTTGTCTCATTCCTGACTTTAAAGAGAATCGCTCTAGGTTTTCTGCCTTTTTTGGGTATTTTGGGATTTTTTTGTTTTTGTTTTTATATTTTGTTTTGCTTTGTATTTTGTACTCCCTCTGTCACCAGACTGGAGTACAGTGGCAATGATCATGGCTCACTGCAGCCAGGCAGTGGGAGCAGACACTTCTGAGCCTGTGAGGTCATGGGGGGCCTTCTTGGTCCCCCAGGAGTTCAGGGATGCCTGAGTCTACAGCTACAACTTGGGTGGCTGCAGCCCCATCCAGGGGGGCAGAACTCCTGCCTGCTCCTGGCTCCCCAAGAACACAAGGTGGCTTGGATCTGCAGCCACAGTTTGGGTGGCTGCAGCCCCAACTAGGAGGGTGGGGCTCCTGATTGATCTGTGGAGTGTGCAGCCCGTGTGATGGCAACAGCAGGCCATCTGGAGTGGTGGCAGCTGCCATCACAGTGAGCCCTGATGGCATCACTGCACTCCAGCCTGGGTGACAGAGTGATAGCCTATCTCAAAAAATAAAAGTAAAAATAAAAACAAATAAAAGTAAGGTGTTTTGCCCATGAAAGGACTCAGTTAGGCAAGGGATGCAATTCAAACATATATAAAGAACATCTATGTTGCAATAAGAGTCATACAAGTAACTCATAGAAAAATGGGTGCAAACAGAAAGTAATGAAGTACTGAAAAAAACAGATAGTCCACAAGGATAGGGATATGTCAAAGAGACACGGGAGCCACCTGAAAGAGCCCCCAGTTGCCAAAGCTGGAACAATTGGAGCAATACAATAAACTAATATTGGATTATAACCCAAAGTATAGAATACATATCCATGAATCCATTCTGATATAACTAAACAACTGAATGTATAAACAAAGGAGAAGAAAAAAAATCTCATGTATAAAGGAATTCCAAATAATTTATGTAGGTCCTTGCCCTCAAGGAGCATAACTTCCCATTCCTTAAGTGTGGGCTGTACATAGTGACTTTTTTTTTTTTTTGAGACAGGGTCTCACTCTGTCACCCAGGCTGGAGTGCAGCGGTGTGATCAGGGCTTACTGCATTGATCTCCCAAGTTCAAGCAGTCCTCCCACTTCAGGCTCCTGAGTAGCTGGGACTTTGGGTATGTGCCACCACAACTGGCTAATTTTTTTATTTTTATTTTTACTAGAGACGAGGTCTTGCTATGTTGTCCAGGCTGGACTCGAACTCCTGAGCTGAAGCGGTCCTACCTGCCTCGGCCTCCCAAAGTGCTGGGATTACCAACATAGCTACCATGCCTAGCCCATAGCCCATTCTTTCCAAAGAATACAGCATGTAAATGGAAAGATGTGGGGAAAAGAGAGGTCAGCCTGTTACTGTGTCTATATAGAAAGAAGTAGATTTAAGAGACTCCATTTGGTTCTGTATTTGAGATGCTGTTAATCTGTGACCCTACCCCCAACTTTGTCCTTGCAAGAGATATGTGCTGTGGTGACGGTGACTTAAGGTTTAAAGGATTTTGGGCTGTACAGAATGTGCTTTGTTAAACAAATGCCTAAAGGCTGCTTGTGGTTAAAGGTCATCACCATTCTCTCTTTTTTTTTTTTTTTTTTT
>NW_012118833.1:259772-295606 GCF_000951035.1 Colobus angolensis palliatus
AGCATTTTCCTTGAACTTATTCAGGTCACAAAGATCTTTATCTATATGTCTTACTGCTGATTTACTCCCTTAACTTTTAGATGGTAAAGATAATTATCAATAAATACTAAGGGAACTCAGAGACCGGCCGGTGTGGGTCCTCTGTAAGCTGAGCGCCGGTCCCCTGGGCCCCGCTTTTCTTTCTCTATACTTTGTCTCTGTGTCTTATTTCTTTTCTCAAGTCTCTCGTTCCACCTAACGAGAAACACCCACAAGTGTGGAGGGGCAGGCCACCCCTTCAGAAAGAGGAGGAAAAAAAAAAAGAGTAACTTCACAGTGGAGACACCAGACAAACACTAGCGCAGCCAGGTTATCATGGCCAACATCAATAGTGATGAGTCATAGCGATAGTATTATACCACTGATACTACATGATGAGGAAGACCCTGTTGCTTTCTTCCCAAAAACCTTTAATTCCAGTCTAAGGATGAGGAAAACATCAGACAAATTCCAGCAGAGGGATATCCCACAATGCATCTGCCCAGGACTCCTCAAAACTGTCAAGGTTACCAAAGCAAGGAGAATCTGACAAAAGGATCACAGCCCAGAAGAGCCTATGGAGACCCACAAACTACGTAGTATCTTGGATGGGACTCTGGAACAGAAAATAGGCATTAGGCAAGAAATTGAGAAAATCTGAATAGCATTGGACTTCAGTAATTTTTATTTATTTATTTGTTTGTTTGTTTATTTATTTTTTGAGACAAGGTCTTGCTCTGTTGCTCTGTCACCTAGGCTGGGGTGCAGTGACACCCTCACGACTCACTACAGCCTCAAACTCCTGGGCTAAAACAATCCTCCTACCTCAGCCTCCCGAATAGCTGACACCACATGTGCATGCCACCACACCTGGCTAATTTGTTGTTGTTATATTTTTTGTAGAGACAGGGTTTTGCCACGTTGCCCAGGCTGGTCTCAAACTCCTGAGTGCAAGTGATCTGCCCATCTTGGACTCTGAAAATGCTGAGATTACAGGCATGAGCCATCATGCCCGGCCTAGTAAATTTTTTTGAATGAGACAAGATATAGACAGGCATTTCTCAGAAAAGGAACTATATAAATGGTAATAAATATATGAAGATCACTAATAAACATCATTAGTGATCAGGAAAATGCAAATTAAAGTCACAGCGAGATACCATTTTGGACCCATCTGATCTGCAGAAATTTAAAATT
Organism: Colobus angolensis palliatus; assembly: GCF_000951035.1. Taxonomy (NCBI): domain Eukaryota; kingdom Metazoa; phylum Chordata; class Mammalia; order Primates; family Cercopithecidae; genus Colobus; species Colobus angolensis. The sequence goes on from NW_012118833.1 coordinate 260,988, forward strand.
CCAATGTATCAAGACAGGATATGGATCCATAGGTTCTATTTCAGCCCTGAGGGCCATTGTAAGGACTCTGACTTTCACACGAAGTGAGACAGGGACCAGTGAAGCTCCTACAAATAAAGGAGAAGAAAAAAACCTCCTGTATAAAGGAATTCCAAATAATTTATGTAGGTCTTTGCCCTCAAGGAGGATAATTTCCCATAGGGGGAGCAGAAGATCCCCTTAGCTTCTGGGCTGAGAGTAGGCTTCAGATAGCAAGGACAGACTAGGGAGAGCAGGTTGGAAGCTGGAGCAGTCATCCAGGAGAAGCAGGTGGTGATTTGGACTCATAGCAGGGGGGATGGTGGGAGTTTATGGGGTGGTGGGAAGTGACGGGAGCTGGTTTGATGCCACACTGCCTTCTTTCCCTCTATGTTGAATTTATTTGTGTTCTTGACTCCCCTGTCTTCATGCCATAGACTGAGAACCCCAGGAGGGCAAGGATTATCTTATTCGCTGTTATTAATAAGTCCTTGTTATAGGCCCAGCACAGTGGAAGTAGCCAGGAATTAATAAATGAATACCCCCAGTCACATTGTTTCCTTGTCCCTTAACCCTCTTGATCAGACAAGACTCTTTCCCATCTCTAAGCCTATTCTTATCATCCCCTCCTCCATGAGAAGCAAGGGTCCATACTGGGGTGGGTGTGCTGGAGGGGAGTCAGGGGTGCTGAGGGCCCTGCACACATGCCCTCTTTGGTCTCTTTCCCTCTAGGGGAGCTTGCCTTGGGGATTTTGGCTTGGCTTTTTCTTTTTCTTTTTCTTTTTTTGAATCAGAGTCTCACTGTTTCACCCAGGTCACCAAGGCTGGAGTGCAGTGGCATGATCTCGGCTCTCTGCAACCTCTGTCTCCTGGCTTCAAGCAATTCACCTGTCTCAGCCTCCATAGTAGCTGGGATTACAGCCACATCCCACCACGCCCAGCTAATTTTTATATTTTTAGCAGAGACAGTGTTTCACCATGTTGGCCAGGCTGATCTCGAACTCCTCACCTCAAGTAGTCTGCCTGCCTCGGCCTTCCAAAGTGCTGGGATTACAGGTGTGAGCCACCGCGCCTGGCCTTGGCATTTTCATTCATACCCGGGATTCAGCCCATGTGATCCACCAGACTCTGAAGAGTCAGTTCGGATTGTTACAAACTTTGAATCCTTGCCAGGAAAGTAAGTTTTCCCAGGCCTGAGAGTGGCAGGCCCCACAGGCAGGAAACGCCTACCTGCTCACCCAAGGGCGTGTCTCACAGGCCCAGGCAAGAAGGAATGTTGCCCCAGGAGGAGACATGATATCCAGTTCCCCATCCAGTTCCGCCCTCAGAGTCTCAGGCCCTGGATGTCAGGTGAGGACAGTCTTGCTTGGTCACAATAGATGGCCCTGTGATGCCATGGAGAAAGCCCCTTCATGCCACCAACACCTTTCCCACCAAAGGGATATCTGTCCAGACTCTGGTTGCAAGCAATAAAATTAAGCTGAGGCAGGAGAATCGCTTGAACCAGGGAGGCAGTGGTTGCAGTGAGCCAAGATCACGTCACTGCACTTCAGCCTGGGCGACAGAGGGAGACTCCGTCTCAAAAAAAAAAAAAAGAATTAAGCTAAGGGTCATTTGCTGGATGGGTAAAGTAAAAGGTGGGGGCTGTAGGGGCAAATGCTGTGGGGTTGGGGTGTGCACTTCTGATGGGTGTCCTTTGAGACACATTCTACCCCACGTCTCAGAGTTCCCAAAGGGAACATTCAATCGACTGAGGCTCCCTGGAGAACGAGATTCTGGCCCTCCAGCTTTTATAGCTGAAGCCAGCCCCTGGCTCTCCCCTCCCATCAAGGCTGTGCCCAATGGAGGCAGGGGAATTCCCCTAAAGTAAGTTGGGGAGATGGATACCAGACCGTCAAACTTAACCAATGCCCATGCCAGCCCAAATGCACCCCAGAGAGTCACTTCTCTGGGCGAAGCATTGCCCTGTCTCTCCGAAGGACCACTGATGCTGGCATACTCTCCCACGCTGGGAGACCCAAGCTTATTGACTTCCTGGTGTAGGTTCTGGCTTAGCCTAGCTCAGGTTTGAGGGGGTACGCCCACCCCAGGATGGAAATGATATTTCGGACAGGCCTAGGTGGCTGGTGATGGGGCACAGGTCTGTACCCCAGCTTTGTGAGGCTGTCTCTGGAATCCCCAGGGGACCAGACCACTGAGCCTTGCATATCACCTAGGCCTGGGTGACAACAAAGCTTCCCAGCCTTGTCTCTGCTTCCTCTCATGCAGACTCAAGAATCCCTAAGTCTGTCCAGCAGAGGCAGAGGCTCAGAGGAGGGAGGGGCTCTGACCCCTGAAAAGCAGCCAACCCTTCCATCCCAACCTAGCCTCCCACTCCCTGCACAGAAGAGTTGTGGGTTTCTGCAGGGAGGGATAATCTTTGTCTGTGGAGGGTGGAGGGGGCCAGAAAGGATGGCTGATGAGGGTAAGGGGAACTAGGGCCAGCCTCGCTGACTTCATGACTTTACCCAGGTCAGGACGTGGATATGGTGCTTTGGCCAGCCAGGGATGGCCCCAAGGATTACCCTGAAAAGGTGGCTCTTGCAGCACCATTCGCAATAACGAAGACATGGAATCAACCTAAATGCCCATCAGTGTCAGACTGGATGAAGAAAATGTGGTCCATATATACCAGGGAATATTATACAGCCATAAAAAAGAACAAGACCATGCCTTTTGCGGGAGCATGAATGGAACTGGAGGCTATCATCCTTAGCAAACTAAAGCAGGGGCAGAAAACCAAATACCGCATGTTTTCACTTATAAGTGGGAGCTAAATGAGAAGAACTTATGAACACAAAGAAGGAAATAACAGGCCGGGCGCGGTGGCTCAAGCCTGTAATCCCAGCACTTTGGGAGGCCGAGACAGGCGGATCACGAGGTCAGGAGATCGAGACCATCCTGGCTAACATGGTGAAACCCCGTCTCTACTAAGAAATACAAAAAACTAGCCGGGCGAGGTGGCGGGCGCCTGTAGTCCCAGCTACTCCGGAGGCTGAGGCAGGAGAATGGCGTAAACCCGGGAGGCGGAGCTTGCAGTGAGCTGAGATCTGGCCACTACACTCCAGCCTGGGCGACAGAGCAAGACTCCGTCTCCAAAAAAAAAAAAAAAAAAAAAAAAAAAAAAAAAGACTAAAATGGAAAGTTAAAAAAAAAAAAATTGATAAAAAGGGGGGGGAAAAACAGACACTGGGACCTACTTGAGAGGGGAGGAGGGAGAGAAGCAAAAAATGTAACTATTGGAAACAGCTTCATACATGGGTGATGAAATAATATTTACAACAAACCCCCATGACACGTGTTTACCTATGTAACAGACCTTCACATGTACCCCTCAAACCTAAAATTAAGAAAAAAGAAAATTTGGAAAGAAGGAAAAAAAAAAGGTGGGTTAGTAGGTATTGTGATGCCACAAATGGAGCCAGGTAAGCATCCCATGGGGACACACAGGTGTGTGATTCATGTTCTCCCCCCACCTCCACTCATCACAGGGCTCTGAGCAGAATTGCTCAGCCACATCTGCAGACAGGCATTCTGAGAGCCCTCAAATGCCTGCACCACCTCCACCCCACCCTGACTCCTGCTTCCACCATACATGGCTTCCACCATCACCCCTGACCCCCTCCAACCCCTTAAGCTGTATTTGTCTTTAGATTAGTTCCATTCTCCCAGGGTGTAAGGAAGAGATGCACATGGCCTTTAGTGACAGGACATACTCTATTTGCGGGTGTGCTGAGTATTTTCTGGACCCACTCTCCACCTCCTCCCGCCACCCAGAGAGAGGGAGGGAACGGTGGGGCCAGCATCTGTTTGGGTTCAGCCAATGAGCGCATTGGCAGGAGATGGGAGAGAAGAGGAGGTCACAGAATGGAGAGGAGGTCACCGAATGGACTCCCTCTTCACCAAGTTGAGTGGCAACTTGAGAGTCACAGCTCCCGTTGGGACATCCTCTCCTGCAGCTACTTTCTCTGGGTTCCAGGGATAGCCACGCCTGGGCCTGGTAATTGCTCCCCAGTGTTGCAGGCCTGGGAGTCTTTGCATCTTTTGTTCATTTCTTTTAATCCTTCCTGCTCCTTTGTAAACAACCCCTTTATTAAATTCTCCCCAATGACTCACTGATCTTCTGCAAAGACTCTTCCTGATATAGGAAGAAACTCCACAGGCTGAGTCTCAGGGTGTGCAGGGTCCTATGTCCCACTAGGGAACCTGAAGGTGGCCAGATTCTCCTCCCCACTGCCAGCCAGTGGACTTCCTGAGACTTTGAATCCTAAGCTGGAGGTAAAGAATTCAATGAATAGTTTAGAACTCGTTCATAGTACCGGTGGCCAGTGGCAGTGGTGGGGACATTTGGGGACAGCAGAAGCAGTGGTGATAGCTGTGCAAACTGCTGCAGCCCAGCCGGGTTGCTCCTGTGACATGACCTGCTACCTGACCACTCATAGCAACCACCCATTTTCTGAGTCTAGTTCTTCATCCTTCTAGTTGACTCCATGGATCCCCAGTATCCTTCCAATGAATTTGTTTTGCCTAATTTAACTAGAATCCATTTTTATTGCTTGCATCCAAGGAACCCTGACTGATACAGAGTTTGTTTTCAGGATTCAAAGGGAGGTGGGTATCGTTGGGACCCCTGTCAGCAGATGTTCAGCCTCTCTGGGTCCCTAGAGGACTGAGATATATAGCAGTTCCCATGGAAAAGCAGGCATGTGGTTTGGTTTAATTGTCCTCATGGTTACTATTTAGGGTGGGTTTTTTTAGTATTCTCATGATGCAACTCCAGTTATATCACGAGCTCTGGCAGCCCTGTTAGCCCCTCAGGTCTCTCAGAAGAGAGGATCAGAGTGGTTCAGTTTGCCTTCACCATCCACGTTGGGCAGTGTCGGGACAGCCCCCTCCAGAAGAGTTAGCCTCCTGCTTGTCCAGCCCACCCATCAATGCTCTATCTGCTGTGGCCAAGATGTGATCGTGTGAATGAAGGAATGAATGAATGAATGAGTAAATGGGTTTTGTTTTGTTTGTTTGTTTGAGACAGTCTTACTCTTGCCGCCAAGTCTAGAGTACAGTGGTGCGATCCCGGCTCACTGCAACCTCCGCCTCCTGGGTTCAAGCAATTCTTCTGCCTCAGCCTCCTGAGTAGCTGGGATTACAGACTTGTGCCACCACACCATGCTAATTTTTGTATTTTTAGCAGAGACTGGGTTTCGCCATGTTGGCCAAGCTGGTCTCAAACTCCTAACCCCAGGTGATCCACCCACCTTGGCCTCCCAAAGTGCTGGGATTACAGGCTTGAGCCACCACGCCCAGACTGTTTTTATTTTTATTAAGGCCAATTGCTGTGATTGGGTTTATTTTAATGGGTTTATTAAATTGCTTTATTTTAATGGGTTTTCAGACTCACTATCTGTGAGTCTTTAATGGGTTTTCAGACTCACTTTCTGTGGAGCTCTTAGGAAGAGGCTGTGTCGCTAGTCAACCATCTTCACTGTGGAGGCCTACTCACTATGATTTTGCTTTGTAGATCACAAGGATTCATTCAAATTGTCTTTGCTTCCATTCCTTCATAGTATGTTGCATGGTGTGAAAGTATATCTCTCCTTCTCTAGTACATTGTATTCAAACAGGTTGCTGCTGCTTCTCCATTGTCATTCATCTTTTCATTATCTTATTCCTCTTAGCACAGTCAGCACACAACATATTGTCTTCTATGCATAGGGATGGGAAAATTCAGGCAGGTAACAAAAGGAGAGAAATCATCCTCCTATCGGTGGTAGGCACCCAGGCCTGACCTGCATGAAACTGCAGGTGTACCCAACCCTTTGTGTCTGCCGAGATAAGTCTGCCATGGACCACACGACACCCAACACCAGAGGCTTACATCAAAAAGGCCTCAACAGAAGCTGAAATAGAACACGAATTCACAGCCTTAGGCTGAACAGCTCTCACAGCAATTCTTGCCCATGATGCCAACATGGCTTCCTGAGCTGAAGTTATCACTTCAAATGTTCAAATGTATTAGTCTCTTCTGCTTTCATATTCATCTCAAGACTTTTCTGAAGCCTTGCTTCCTCGGTCACTGCCTTGCGTTTCCTCAACCATGGCTGTAATCTGGTCTCCTGTGACATTTCAGGAATATCTTGCTGTTGTTCAGGGTAAGCATGTCTATGGAGTCTCAGATAAACTTAAACGTTTTTTTTTTTTTAGATGGAGTCTTGCTCTGTTGCCCAGGCTGGAGTACAGTGGCACGATCTCAGCTCACTGCAGCCTCTGCCGGGTTCAAGTGATCCTCCTGTGCCGGCCTCCCGAGTAGCTGGGACTCCAGGTGCACGCCACCATGCCTGGCTAGTTTTTTGTTTCTTATTTTTTTGTATTTTTAGTAGAGATGGGGTTTCACCATGTTGACCAGGCTGGTCTCGAGCTCCTGACCTCAGCCTCAGCCTCCCAAAGTGCTGGGATTACAGGCATTAGCCACCATGCCTGGCCCTCAGATAAACTTTTATTTTCTTGCCATTAGGAGTCAAATCTCGTTGTTGACACCAGTTCCACTAAGTGTCCTGACACAACTTATTAAGGGGAGGCAAAATGGTCGGCAAGGGAAAGACTGGTATTTTGCATCTAGTTTTTGTGGAGCTGTGAATTGTTTATTTGTTTGAGGTAGATGAACTTTATTATGTTTCTTAGACTTCTCCGGTTTGACATCAGAAGTTGAAGGAACACTTGTTCTATATTTGGATCATCTTTAACTGGCACCAGTGTCAAAATCATACTTTCCTCATCATCTATTTCCCCCTCAAAGAAATTATTCCTGCTGCTATCAAAATTTGAGTCTGACATTTTCAGCAACGTCCCTATCTTGACCATTTGGTGATAAGTTTTTTAAAAAATTAAGCCAGGCGCAGTGACTCACGCCTGTAATTCCAGCACTTTGGGAAGCCCAGCCGGGTGGATCGCTTGAGTTCGGGAGTTTGAGACCAGCCTGAGAAACATGGTGAGACCCCCATGTCTACCAAATAATCTGGCTTTTTTTCTTTTGAGACAGGGTCTTGCTCTGCCACCCTGGATGGAGTGCAGTGGCACAATCGCAGCTCTCTGTACCCTCGACCTTCTGGACTCAAGTGATCCACCCACCTCAGCCTCCTGAATAGCTGGGGCTAGAGGTACATGCCACCGTGCCCGGCTAATTTATTCTTTTTTTATTTTTGTAGAGACGTTGTTTTGCCATGTTGCCCAGGCTGATCTCAAACTCCTGGGCTCAAGCGATCTGCCCCCCTCTGCCTCACAAAATGTTGTGATTACAGGCATGAGCCACTGCGCCCAGGCAAGTGAATGTTTTTCTCCTACTCCCCTGGCCCAGCTAAATCACATTCTTCTCCCAAAGCATCCATACCTCTGTCTTAGCCCGTCTCACGCCCAGTCTATCCCAGAGTCAGTGTGAAATGGGTCCTTCTCCTGGAGATAGAAATCTTTGGCCCCCATGTGGCTTTCTGTCCCAGCCCAGCAGCTGCATCTTGCAGTGGTCAATAATTGCTCCCTGAATTCAACAGAGACTTAAATAAGATCTCCAGCAAGGGAATTGGCTCTTATTTATATATTATCTTACCTCTCTGTGAGCAGTACAATGGTTTACATACTGAAGGGGGTCCCGTAAGTGCTCATCAAATTACATAGATAACATTTAATGGATCGCCTACTGATTGTCAGACACCAAACCTGGCCCACACTTACTGAGGACTTGATATGCTCCAGGGACAGTGCTAGCCACATTCAACCTCACCACAACCCTATGGGGTAGGTCCTATTATTGTCCCCACATTGCAGTTAAGAAATGTGAGGCACAGAGAGAGGACATAATTCTCCTAACTAATGGAGCTGTGGGTCTAGCCAGGCAGCCTGGCTCCAGAGCTGACACACTTAACTGCTTTAGCAGGCTGTTTCATGATGGTGTGCTTGACACTGAAGCTTCTGGAAATTAAACAAGGCATTCCAATAAGAGCCACATCAAAAAAAAATGTGAATGACTGTAAATTAATCTCTCCAACAGACATCCACAATAATCATGCCCCACCCAGCCCCAAGGAAGATGGGGCTCAGGACTGGGGGTAATGGATGGAACAGGATGCCACTTTACACATGACTTAGAAAAGAAGTCGTAAGTTGAATGATCATGTTTGTCAGACCTGGCAAAAACATTTTGTACCTATCCCTTGAGAGGTTTGGCAGCTGCAATTTCCCAAAACAGAGTTATGAAAGAGCAATGGCTGGGTGCATTTTTGACTTTGGCACCAGGGCTTCTGGACCAAATCTTAAACAGGGCGGTGCCCACATCACACTCCTGCCCATGTCTTATGAGGTCCCTGCCAGATTCTCTCCCCAGAGGATGGCACCTCAGACACCAGCCCAACCTCAATGAGTTGGTATTTCCCTAGCATGAGCCCTCAAGGAGGCTCAGATCTGCCCTCTGAGCTTGGTTTGGTCTCCATGAAGACACTTGCTACACTGCTTGGTGAGGCATGCCAGCCTCTCCCTCCACAGCCAGCCAGAAGCTGGGCACCACCAGGTTCCCTCAGCCACCAGGACACGCAGCCACATGTTGGAGAGTTGCTCCAAATACCAGCTGGGATGGAAAATACCTCCTGGTCCTGAGACCGGAGAGGAACTGGCAGAGGCCATTTTATTTCACCAAATAATTCCGTGTGACTGCTTCAGTGGGTTGCAACCCTAGGTACTTATTAAAAAGTAAAAGATAGGTTCCCTGGGCCTGCTTAGCCCTAAACAAATCGGAAACGGGGCTGCAGGGGTGGGGGAAGTGGAATACCGGCTTGAGCACTTTTCCAGCCTCTCCAAGTGGTTCAGCTGTGCTGAGTGAGGCCATCCTTCAGATTAATGAGGCATGTGGCCTCTGCCCTCCCCTCTCCAAAGGGAACATGGGCTTCTCCCCTCACATAATCACACACACACTGGCCTTCTGAGTGCCAGGCTCTTCCCCACTTCCGGACCTTTGCTGGAGCTGTGCCCTCTGCAGGAATGCAGCTCTCAGATCCCAGTGGAAAGAGTTCTTCATTCAGGCTCACCCCAAGTACATTCAGTCACAGCACCTTCTCCTTTACAAGATTCCTTCTTCTATCATTCTCTCTCCCCCCAGCAGTCCATAAGCTCCCTGTTCCCCTCACCACTGAGAACCCCATGCCTCACTGTGTATGCAGTAGGTGCACCATAGGTGGCCGGTGAGTATAGGCTGTGTCACAGCTACACAAAAAGGGCAGCTACTACCTGTTAACTGTTGCTAGAGGGTGGTAGAATAAACCCCCTAGTTTACCATAGTTCACAAAGGAGAGCCAAGGCCAGGCAGGATTGCAGGAACCTTGCACACAGACCCCCACTGCCATGGTCCCCTGTCTGAAATGCCCCACAATCTGGGTTTCCTACAACCCAACTGGAACCAAGTGCCATATACCCAATGACAAATGAGGCGCCCGGAGCCAGAATAGTCTAGATGAATTTACTGCCATTCACATATTTCATAGAAAAAAAAGATGTAGCAAACGGGTCAGGGATGTACCAAAAAAAAAAAAAAATCCAGGTTTATACAGGTTGCTCTATTTACATCTGAGAGCAGGGCTGTTCTAGCATCAGGCACAGCAGCTGCACTTGTCCGATGTCCCTTTGCAGATGCAGCCCTGGGCACACTTGGCACAGTCCACAGGGCAGCAGGAGCAGCAGCCTGGGGAAGAAGGGGAGAGTGAGAGGTCAGAGCAGACTCAGGCACCTCCCTGCCCCAACAGAGGCCTGGCTCGAGCCCTGCCTCCAGCCCCAGAGCACCATCATTTCAGGATGGCATGGCTTTGTCAGGAGAGAACTGGTGGATCTTTGGGATGAGGGTTTTATATGAAAAAGCTGCCCAGCCCCACCTGAGTCCGAGACAGGACAGAAGACTGGACAGGTATGGGAACAAAAGGAGGCCAGTTCCCCAAAACCTATACTTAAATGAAGAAAATCTTCATAATCAGGCAGGGGGCAAACCCCTGACACAGCAGTTCTGGGGAAGGCCAGGGAAGCTCTGGGCTGCCTCTGCAGGAAAGGGCTGGATCATCAGGTTCCAAATCACCTGGGGTCTCCAAGATCCAGGGCCTTAAGTGCTTCAGGACCCAGAAAGGTTAAGAAGGCTGTATCAGGAGGCAGGAGACCTAGATTCACATTCCAGCTTTGTTCCCAACACTACCTGGTAACCTCTCTGGGCCTTGGTTTCTAGTTTGGTAATAAGAGGCTGGGATTCACCCATTTTTAAGGCACTTTGAGGTCTGATTCTGAATCAGGTGTTGAGGGAGCGGTTTGGGGAAGCTGGTCATAGGCCTGCCCCTGCCTGCAGAACTCTGGGTTCCCTGCTCTAACCTAGCCCATACCCCAGATTCCCAGGGAAGGCCCCGCACTCACTCTTCTTGCAGGAGGTGCATTTGCACTCTTTGCATTTGCAGGAGCTGGCACAGGCACAGGAACCATCTGCAAGGAAGAGAAAAAGGCAGTGAGCGGTGAGTGAGATGCGGAAGGTACAGCAGCTGGTCAATAACGCTTCAGTCCCCCCTCCTCTCTACTGCAGGACCAGCCCTCAGAGCTCCTTTTCCACTCAGGGGAGAGGAAAAGAACCCCATCTCCTCTCCCTTCATTCTGGGAAGGGCAAGTGTCCTCTTGCTTTTACCCCACAAGCAAGGTCCCAGGCTCCAGACACAGCCCAGGAAGCCTAAGAAGAGGGGAGGCCAGAACCTTCTGTTCGGAACTCCGAAGAGGCAACAGCCCCCCGGGTTCCCATACACTCTGGCTGCTCAGAGCCTGATCAGAGCATTGGGGCTCAGCCAGCAGCGCCCTGACCAACTGGGTGACATGGAGCGGGACAGCCTTGGGCCTCAGTACCTTCAACTCTGACTTAGAGGCACAGGGAGGAGGGAAGTGGTCTCAGGGACGTGATAGGGAAGAAAGCCCCTAACGAAATAAAGGAGCCCCTGCAGCTCAGAACTTAAAATGCGACTTCTTCAAACCCAGGAAGGGAAACGCGCATCCCAAGGCGTGGAGCCAGGTGTCCCTTACCAGGCGAGCAGGAGCAGTTGGGGTCCATTTCCAGGCAAGGAGAAGCAGGAATTCCCAATGAAGAGGAAAACACGCAGCGGAACAGACGAAAGGGATGTGGAACCTAGGGGCCGGCGGCTCCCTTTATAGCACGGGCAGCGGGCCGGGCGCAGAGGCCCCGCCCGGTCCTTGCACCCGCCCCCGCTGAGTCTGCACCGCCAGCGATCCTGGGCCGGGTGCACCACCCCGTGAGCCAAGAGCCGGGCGCACCGCCGGGCCCACCGCCGGGCCCGACCTTTTGACCCAGCTGATGTGAATCTGGCGGTACGTGGCGTCCCTGGCGTCCTGCCTGCCCTTCCCAATTTCCCTGACATTGCCTGCCTCTCCCTTTACCTAGAAGTGCCAGGAAACTCGGAATCCCAGCCGTCTACACACCCCCAGCCCCCGCTCCACTGTGTGCAGCTTTGCATTTCCTAGAGCCCCTGGGTGATCCAGGGATCACCTGGATCGGCAGGAGAGGGGAGCATAGCGAGGGAGCAGTGTGCAAATGAGAGGCCGAGGATGTGACACTCGGATTTCCTGCATTGCCGGTCCCTGTTACTGTCCCCACCTCGGTCTGTTGGCCACGTTTCTCTTATGTTTAGGGACAGAACAGACTCAGGGCTCTGCCCCCGTGCTTCCATTCTCCACTCTTGAGAGGCTGAATGGGCACATTTGCCCGGGTCCTCCTTTGCATAAAACTCTCCAGGTCTCCCCACAGCCTAGCTGGGCACCCCACTACAGGATGACAGTGTGGAAAATGTGGGATGCCCCCAGAAAAGGGATCATTTTAGGTGATATGCGGATTCTGGATTAAATTAAAATGCAAGAAACATGGTTATTTTTCCTTCCATATTCCTGTTACTCTACATAACATTAATCCGTGTTAGGCCCTGTTTAGTCACTTTGCATCTTTGAACCTTCACAGCAACCCTAAAGGGATATGCATTCTATTTATGAACCCATATTTCTAATCTGAACAACGACAATACAAGGAGCTTGAGCCACCAGCCCAGGGTCAGAGGGCTACGAAGTGGCACTGCTGGGTCTGAATCCGGTCAGCGTCCCAAGGGAGAGAGGGCACTAATGAAGCTTCCCTTGGGCCTAGGTATATTTACCTCTCTACTGTTTGAAATCTTTAAACAAAACCAAGCATCAAGGTCAGTCCTGGAAGCAAAACAGAGATGCAGAGGGAATATGAATAAGCATAATTTGATGGCAACCTTCTACGTTTGGAAGTTAAACTAATTCTTTTTTCAGTGGTGGTAAGGAGTTTGCTTTTAATCTAAATATCTCTAAGCAAATAGGAATCATTTGAAAGAAAAAGTTAACTCACATATTGGTACAGGTGATAGCAGAACTGGCAGGCATCCTTCCGTTTCTGTTATGGGGACAAGGACTGTCTTGTTCATGGCTTTATATTGCTGGTGTGAATCCCTATTTTCTGGGAAGAGTGCAGGACCCTGTCCGGACCACAGGTCAATGCTCATGTGGCTGATGAGAAAGACAGAGGACACACAGGAAGGAACACCAGGCCTGGCTCTTTTGTCTGGAGTAAAAATGTCAACTATGCCATTATTTGAGATGTTTGGGCTGCCATAACCAGATACCTTAGACTGGGTAACTTAAAACAGCAGAAACACATTTCTCTCAGTTCTGGAGGCATGGAAGTCCAAGGTCAAGGCACCAGCATATCTGGAGTCTTGTGAGGGCCCCGTTCCTCATGGATGTCTCTTTCTTGCTGGGTCCTCACATGGTGGAAAGGGTTAAACAAGCTCCCTCAGGCCTTTCTTATTAATCCCATTCATAAACACTAGGTCCTCTTATTTCAGTCACCTCCCAGATGCACCACCTCAATACCAACACATTGAAAATTAGATTTGCACATATGAGTATTGGAGGCACACAAGCAGTTAGGCCATACCAACCATGAATAAAAATAACAAAATAATAGTTACTATTATAGATCATTTGCCATGTACAAGGCACCATTCTAATTTCTTTATACCTATTAAATCATGTCTTTCTACAAGTCAGACCCCATTACAGTCATATGCTGCTTAGTGATGGGAATACATTCTGAGATATGCATTGTTAGGTGATTTCATGGTTGTGCAAACAGTGTAAAGTGTATAATAACAAACCTAGATATTATGGCCTACCACAGACCTAGGCTATGTGATATGGCTTATTGCTCCTAAACTTCAAACCTATACAGCATGCTACTCTGCTGAATACTGAAGGCAATTATAACACAGTGGTATTTGTGTATCTAGACATAGCTAAACATAGAAAGATACAGTACAATTACCTTATAACCTCATAGGACCACCATCCTGTATGTAGTGCATCTATAACTGAAACGTCCTTATACAGCACGTGATGTATTATTATATTCTGCCCCTTTTACCGTACAGGAAACTGAGCCACAGAGAGGTTGTGTCACCCAGGTATACAGGATAATACATCTGGGATTGGCACTCATACAGGCTGACCATAGGATAATTCCCTCAACCACAACCCTATGTCACCCTGTCATGTGACACATGAGAACACTAACTCTGTCACAGAGGCACAGGGGGAAGAGCACTTAGCTGGCAATCAGAGCCTCTGCATAGCTGTATGTCCTCTCTGGGCTTCAGTTCCCCAGCTATCAAGTCAGGGGCACAATTGGGCTAACTAACCATGGGCCCTTCCAGCTCTGGAATGTGAGGGGCTGGGCTTAGCATCCATGGACAGCATGATCTTCCACTACGGCGAGGGCATGAGGACACCCACAGCATAGATTCATTCATGCCTTTACTTCTGAACTGTGTGACGTTGGGAAGATTGCTTAACTCCTCTAGAAGACAGTACAACTCCTCTAGAAGACAGTACAACTCCTCTAGAAGACAGCACCATCTCACCAAACCCTGCACATTCACTGTGTCCCTGGTTTGTATGACAATCAAATGACTTGAAAGGTGGGAAAGGCTTGTTCTCTGTCTGAATGCTGGAGCAGTCTCTTATCCCAGAGAGCTGGTGCAGGTCATCCACATGCCCTTGAGACCAGAACAGCAAGACTCCAAACCCATCTCCAACTTCAGTCCACTTAATACCTGCAGGCAGATGGGCCTTTTCCAAGGAGCTTGATGGGAGCTAACAGGATTGTCTGTCTAGAAAGTCCACATGGAGAAATGATTATAATAGCACTGTTCAGTAAGCCCTAAGCCACTAGTACCAGGCCACTGTCCCATTTGATCCCTGCATGGAAATATAATCACTTGTATACAGATGAGGAAATGGAGGCTCAGAGAGGTTAAGTGACTTGTGCAGGCCACACAGCCAATAAGGAGTGAAGTGGGCTGTGAACCCAGCTGTGTGACACCAAAGCCTGCACTTGGCCCAGGCTCCCTTCTGAAATTCCCTCTTCACAAACAAGCACCTGCAGCTCATTTAGGTCTGACTCCTGGCCCACCTGTCTCATCTTCCCTGTGATTGAACCACAAATAACAATTCCCTGAGCAGATAGCCGGAGGGACCAGCTGTTGGTAGCAATGATCAGTCCTCATCCTTCTCAATGCACACCACACCCCTTCAAACTACAGAATATGCCATCACTGCTGCAGAGGCCAAGTCAAATACTTCACCTGGGGGCCCCAGTTGCTATCTATAGTCAGCTTGCCAGGATAATGCTGGACACTTCGCTCCACCTCCCTATTCACTGTGCTGGCCTGGAGTAACCAAGGGCTGGAATTTGAAGGAGGAGACTGCAGCCTGACCTTGGGAGAAACTTCCGAAGATTCAGAGCCGAGTCAGAACAAGGAGCTCTCAGGGGTAATGAGAGTTCCATGAGTGACATGGGGCAGTTCAGGACTGATAGTTCCTTTCGGGCATGTCCAGGCCAGCACTGCTGAAGGTGAGTGATCCACGCATGAGGGTCAGTCTACACACCGTTCCCAGTGTGAAATACACACCCTCGAACAGATGTGCAATGTTTGTAAATTCTTTTATTTTTCTGTTGTTTATTTAAATATAATCATATATTTTGTTTTTCATATATTTATTGTTTTTCATATGTATTTTATTTTTATATATTAATAATTTGCCTGTTGAGTATAAAAAGTGGATTTTGTTTTTATATTTCATACTAATTCATTTTAGTTCATTTTGCCAAAGCTTAGGTCTGTTGCAGATGCCCATACCATTATATCTCTTACATGTATAATGCTTTTTTTTTTTTTTTAATTGAGATTCGCTCTTGTCACCCAGGCTGGAGTAGAGTGGTGCATTCTCAGTTCACTGCAACCACCGCTTCCCGGGTTCAAGTGATTCTCCTGCTTCAACCTCCGGAATAGCTGGAATTACAGGCACCTGACACCACTCGTGGCTAATTTTCGTATTTTTAGTAGAGGTGGAGGTTTCATCACATTGGCCAGGCTGGTCTTGAACTTCTGGTCTCAGGTGATCTACTCACCTTTGCCTCCCAAAGTGCTGGGATTACAGGTGTGAGCCACGATGCCTGGCCTACATGTATAATGCTTTTACAATTTTTAGCTGAGACAGGTTATGTGATTTGCCTTAAGGCACTCAGTGTGAAAGGTGATTGGACATGGTACCAGCATGCACGTGACTGGACTCTCAGTGCAGTCCCCTCATCCCAGCTCTGTCGGGTATCAGGTCCCTTTTGTCCAAGGCACACAAAATAAAACCGAGCCTGAATAAAGTCAACTTTTATCATTATTTTATTTTTGAAAAACCAAATGTACTAGTGGGTCAGGGTTGTGTGGAAAGCAATTCCGGGTTCGTACACTTTCTACTTCTGGAAACAGAGCTTTCCCTACATCAGGCGCAGCAGCTGCACCTGTCAGATGTCCCTTTGCAGACACATCCCTGGGCCCAATTGGCTCAGCCCACAGGGCAGCAGGAGCAGCAGCCTGGGCAAGAAGGGGAGAGGGACAGGTCACAGCTGAATTGAACAGGCACCTCTCTGCCCCAACGGTGGGCCTGGCTCAAGCTCGCACCGAGACCCGAAGGAGCCTTCGTTCGGGATGGTGCGCCCTGTCAGGAGACAATGGTGGATCTTTGCAGTGAGAGCCTTCCTATGAAAAACCTGCTCAACCCCACCTGAGCCAGGACAGGGCAGAAAGATTCAGAGCCAACTCCCAACAGGGAGCTCTCAGGGTTCAGCGAATGTCCTGGGTGTGCTGTCTGTGACGCTGGCTAGGCCAAGCCTGATGGTTCCTCATGAGAATGTCCTGGCCTGTGCTGCTGGAGGTGTGTGGTCCACAGTGTGGCCAGTCTGCTGTTTCCAGTCTGCAATGCAAATCATCCATGAACATATGTGCGGAGTTTGTAAACCTTCCATTTTTCTGTTATTTCTGTATGTATTTATTGAGTTTTTTTTGTGTGTAAAATATAAAAAGTGGGTTCTATATTTTGTGTTTCATTATCTTCATAATCAATATTACTTTATTTACGAAGGTTTAGATCTGGGATGGATAGAAAATGAAAACTGTCCCTTCGCCATGGGTTTGAGAAGCCCCGTGTAAGATTCAACCAACTCAGGCATTGGAATCCGCCCACTGTGGTCACTTTCAAGCCTAAAATCTGCTGAGGAGCTGAACTTGGTCAGGGAAACCTGAGAAGAAACATGAGGAATGGAGAAGTCCCTGTGCCACATTTAACATGATTGGAGCTGATCGCATATGTCCCCATGCTCATATGATCCGGCACAGTGCAGGTGCGTTTTACAGAAGATCAAGCTCAGTGAATTAACGGGGCTTGCCTGAAGGCGTTCAGACTACTAGGGGCTCACATTTCCATCCAGAGTTCAGTCTCTAAACTCCCAGTTCAATCTCCCACCCCAGTCCCTTGTTCCAAAAAACACAACAGGAACCAGAACCAGAATTAAGTCTAAGTGTTTAATTATGATTCACATATTTCACAGAAAAAGGAATGTAGCAAATGGGTCAAGATTTATCAAAAAAAAAAAAATCCTGGATTTTACTGGTCACTCTATTTTTACTTGGGAGCAGGGCCATTCTGACATCAGGCGCAGCAGCTGCACTTGTCCAAGGCCCCTTTGCAGATGCAGCCCTGGGCACACTTGGCACAGCCCACAGGGTAGCAGGAGCAGCAGCCTGGGGAGGAAGAGAGAGTGAGAGGTCAGAGCAGACTCAACCAGAGACCTCCTTGCCCCAACAGAGGCTGATCTCCATCCCTCTCTCCAGCCCGAGAGGACCATCATTTCAGGATGGCATGGTTTTGTCAGGAGACAACTGGTGGACATTGGAGTGGGTCTTCCTTTGAGAAAGCTGCCCCATCCCACATAAGCCCTGGAGAGGGCAGAAGACTAGACAGGCAGTGACGGCCTACAGGGACAAAGGAAGGCCAGTTCCCCAGAAGCAAGCACTCAGGGCCAGCCTTGGGTTCCCTCCCAACCTTAGTCACAGCCCCAGATTCCTGGAGATGGCCCCGCACTCACTCTTCTTGCAGGAGAGGCGTGTACACTCTTTGCACTTGCAGGAGCCGGCGCAGGTGCAGGAGCTGCAAGGAAGAGAAAAAGCCAGTGAGTGGTGAGTGAGATGCAGAAGGTACAGCAGTGGGTCAATGAGTGTCCAGTTCCCCCTTCTCTGTGCAGGGCCAGCCCTCAAAGCTCCTTTCCCACTTAGAGCAGAGAAAGAGAAGATCCATGTCCTCTCCCTTCATGCTAGGAAAAACAAGCACCCTCCTATTTATACTCCAAAGGAAAGTCCCACTCTAGACACGGCCCAGGAAGACTGCGACTTCGATTTTCTGTCCTGAACCCCGAAGAGGCAATGTCCCCTCCCATGCAATGTATCCTATCCAATCCGGTTGCTCAGAGTCAGGTTAGAGAATTGGGGCTCAGCCAGCAGCCCAGTAACCAACGGGGTGACGTGGAGCAGGACTGCCTTGAGCCTCAGGACCCTCAACTCTGACACAGAGGCACAGGGAGGAGGAAAATGCTCTCAGGAGCTTGGCCAAGAAGAAAGCACTGGACCAATAAAGGAGTCCCCTCACCTCAGATCGCAAAATGCGACCTCCCCAAACCCTAGGACACTCTCTATGGCGTCTGGGGATTTGGCATCCCAAGACACAGAACCCGGGGGCCCCTTACCAGCGGCGCAGGAGCAGTTGGGATCCATTGCAACTCGAGGAGAGACTGGAGTTCGCAAGCGAGAAGGAAAGAGGCGGTGGTGCACGTGGAAGGCGTGGTGGAGCCCAACAGCCAGAGGCTGCTTTTATAGTCAGGACAGTGGGTCGGGCGCAGACGCCCCTCCCCGCCCTTGCACCCGCCCCGCTGAGTCCATACCGCGAGCGTTCCTGGGCTGGGTTGTGCGCAGGAAATGGGCCAAGCGCAAGGTCCCTTGAGCGCAGCTGGGTGCACAACGTGGGACCGCCCCTTTCGCACTGGCTCGCGAGGGAGGCGCTGTGCCCCCCGTGCGCGGCTTCTCTCACCCTGCCGGACCTTCCCAGCTTCCCTGAGGTTGCCTGCTACACCCGCCCATTGACGTTCCGCCTATCCCAGTATTCTGGCTTTCCACCAAACTTCACCAAGGCCGAGGTCTCTAGTCAATTGCTAAGCCTTTCCTGGAGTCGAGGGTAACCCCAGTCTTGTGCTCCACTTTCTGGATCTGCCAAAGCAAGGAACATAGTAAGGGACTAGTGTGCAAAGGGTAGGTAGGCCAAGGGTGCGAACTTCACATCTCTGGCCTTATCCTCCCTGTCCCGGTTCCTACTTCAGTCCTTTGGCCACGTTTCTCCTGTGCACAGCAACACAGAATACACAGGGCTCTGCCTCTCTCTCTTCCATTCTCCACTCTTGAGGGGCTGAATGGGCACCTTTGTCTAGGTCCCCCTTTGCATAAATCTCTCCAGGGTCTCCCCACAGCCTAGCTGGGTACCCCACTACAGGATGGCAGTTTTGAAAGCGTGGGATGTCCCTAGAAGAGGGATCATTGAAGGTGATATGAAGATACTGGATTAAATTAGAAAGCAAGAGAGCTTTATTTTTCCTTTCATGTTCCTATTACTCTACATTACATGGGTCTGTGTTTGGTCTTGTTTAGTCACTTTCTGTCTTTGAACTCTCACAGCAACCATAAAGGGACATGCATTCTATTTATGAACCCGTATTCCTAATCTGGACAATGACAATACCAGGAGTTCAAGCCACTAGCCCAGGGTCAGGGGGCTGGGAAGTGGCACTGCTGGGTGTGAATCCTGTCAGTTTCTCAAAGGAGAGAGGTCAGTGATGAAGCTTCCCTATGGCCTAGGTATGTTCATCTCTTCACTGCTTGAAATCTTTAAACAAAACCAAGCATCAAGGTCAGTCCTGGAAGCAAAACAGAGACATAGAGGGATATGAATAAGTATACTTTGATGGGAGGGAGGCAGGGCCCTGTGTCTTCCGTGTTGCTGTGCACAGGAGAAACGTGATGGAAGAACTGAGGTGCTGAGGTGGGGACGGGAACAGGGACAGGCAATGCCAGAGATCCGAAGGTTGCATCCTCCGCCTGTCCCTTGCACACTACTCCCTTGCTATGCTCCCTCCTCCCGCCAATCCAGACGGTTGAACAAGAGACTGGGGTTGCACTAGAACTCCAGGAAAGCCTTAGCTGTTGAGAAGGGAGTGGGCAGGCCCGAGGGTGTGGGGCGCAGGTCACGATCTCAGGGCACGCGGAATGCCAAGGAGCGGGAGTAGCAGGTAATCTTGGGGAACTGGGAAGGCCCGGCAGGGTGAGAGAAGCAGCTCACCCAGGTGCACAGCGCCACCCGCGCGAGCCGCTGCGAAAGGGGCGGCCAGGCGGTGCGCACCCACCTGCCTGCGCTCAGGGTGCTATGCGCCCGCCCTTCTGCTGCGCACAGACTGTCCCAGGACCGCGGGCGGCTGGGACTCAGCAGGGTGAGTGCAAGAGCAGGGTGGGGTCTCTGCTCCCGGCCCCCTCCCTTGACTATAAAAAGAACCGCTGGCTGTGGAGCTGCACCACGCCTTCCACCTGCTCCACCGCCTCTTTACTTCTCGCTTTGGAACTCCAGTCTCACCTTGGCTTACAATGGACCCCAACTGTTCCTGCGCCGCTGGTAAGGGGCGCCCGGGTTCTGTGTCTTGGGATGCCAAATTGCCATACACCATGGAGAGTGTCTCTGGGTTTGAGGAGGTCGCATTTTGCGATCTGAGGTGAAGGGGACTCCTTTACTTCGTCCAGTGCTTTCCTCTTGCCGAAGCTCCTGAGAGCTTTGCCCTCTTCCCTGTGCCTCTGTGTCAGAGTTGAGGGTCTTGAGGCTTAAGACTCTCCTGCTCCACATCACCCCGTTGGTCAGGAGGCTGCTGGCTGGGCCCTACTTATCTAACCAGGCTCTGAGCATCTGGATTGGATGGGAGGCAAGGGACATTGCCTCTTCGGGGTTCAGGACAGAATGTCGAAGTCGCAGTCTTCCCAGGCTGTGCCTGGAGCCTGGGACTTACCTTTAGAATACAAATGGAGGGTGCTTGGTTTTCCCAGCATGAATGGAGAGGACATTGGGCCTGTCTTCCTCTGCTGAGTAGGAAAGGAGCTCTGAGGGCTGACCCTGCACAGAGGAGGGGGCACTGGACACTCATTGACCCACTGTTGTACCTTTTGCATCTTATTCACTACTCACTGGCTTTTTCTCTTCCTTGCAGGTGTCTTCTGCGCCTGCGCCGGCTCCTACAAGTGCAAAGAGTGCAAATGCACCTCCTGGAAGAAGAGTGAGTGTGGGGCCATCTCCAGAAATATGGTGCTGTGGCTAAGGTTGGGAGGGAACCCAAGGATGGCCCTGAACGCCTGCTTCTGGGGAACTGGCCTTCACTTGTCCCCATAGGCCTTCCTCGGGCCCCGAAAGGCAGCAGCACTGTCTTTCCAGTCTTCCGTTCTGTCCAGGGTTCCTGTGGGGCTGGGCAGTCTCTCACAGGAAGACTCACTCCAACATCCACCAGTTGTCTCCTGACAAAGCGGTGTCATCTTGAACTAAGGATCCTCGGGGGCTGGGGTCTGAGCTTGAGTTAGGCCTGCTGTTGGGACAGGGAGCTCCCTGGTCAAGTCTACTGTGACCTCTGTCTCCCTTTTTCCCCAGGCTGCTGCTCCTGCTGCCCTGTGGGCTGTGCCAAGTGTGCCCAGGGCTGTATCTGCAAAGGGGCGTCAGAGAAGTGCAGCTGCTGTGTCTGATGTCGGGACTGCCCTGCTGTCAGATGAAAATAGAATGACACGTGAAATCCAGGATTTTGTTTTCTACAACCCCAACCCATTTGCTACATTCCTTTTTCTGTGAAATATGTGAATAATAATTAAACACAGACTTGATTCTGGTTCTGGTTCCTGTGTTTTTTTAGGAATAAGGGACTGGGGTGGGAGATTGAACTGGGAGTTTAGAGACTGGGCTCTGGATGGAAATGTGAGCCTCTAACAGTCTGAGTGCCTTCAGGCAAGCCCAGTTACATCACAGACCTCCATCTTCTGTAAAACGCACCTGCACTGTGCCGGATCATATGAGGATGGAGACATACGCGATCAGCTCCAATCATGTTAAATGGGGAACAGACACTTCTCCATTCCTCATGTTTATTCTCAGGTTTTCCTGACCAAGTTCAGTTCCTCAGCAGATTTTAGGCTTGAAAGTGACCACAGTGGGCGGATTCCAATGTCTGAGTTGCTTGAATCCTACACGGGGCTTCTCAAACCCATGGCGAAGGGACAGTTTTCATTTTCTATCCATCCCAGATCTAAACCTTCGTAAATAAAGTAATATTAATTACGAAGATAATAAAACACAAAATGTTGAACCCACTTTTTACATTTTACACACACAAAAAAACTCAGTAAATACATACAGAAATAACAGAAAAATGGAAGATTTACAAACTCTGCACATATGTTCATGGATGATTTGCATTGCAGACTGGAAACAGCAGACTGGCCACACTGTGGACCACACACCTCCAGCAGCACAGGCCAGGACATTCTCATGAGGAACCATCAGGCTTGGCCTAGCCAGCGTCACAGACAGCACACTCAGGACACTCGCTGAACCCTGAGAGCTCCCTGTTGGGAGTTGGCTCTGAATCTTTGGAAATTCCTCCCAAGATCCAGGCTGAGGTTGTTCCTCTTTCAAGTTCCATTCCTTGACTACTTCAAACCAGCACGCTCCTGGGAAGATGCAGTTTGATCATGGGTTGTAGATGAAGTTGTTTTGGAATTTTGCTTTTGATTTCATCATCTCCATAATTACTAGTACTTTATTTACAGAAGTTCTCAGAACACAGCTATGGCAGATTGTGCAGCTAGCTGAGCATGGTGATGTTCCTTAGGAAGGAAAGAGTCCTGGATTTCTTGTTAATGACAAGTTAGTCCCTCCATTTGTGGAGGGAATACTATTTGATGTTCAATCAAAGAGGAAGATGAGTCTCCTTGCCTAGAAGTCAGGACCATGCTTACCTGCTGCTTCCCTGTGAAGCGATTTCAGAAGGCAGACTGCACCTAGGGCGTGGGTTTTGTTGTCAGGCAGTCCTAGTTCACAGCCCACTCCACCACTTTACTGGCTGTGTGGTTTGGGCAAGTCACCCAAACTCTCTGAGCATCTAGTACCTCATTTGTAGAAAGGAGATTACATCTCAATGCATGGATTAAATGAGAGAGTGGGCCGGGCACAGTGGCTCATACCTGTAATACCAGCACTTTGGGAGGCAGAAGTGGGAAGGTTGTTTGAGCCCAGGAGTTTGAGACCAGTCTAGGCAACATGGAGAAACCCTGCCTCTAAAAAAATTAGATGATGTGAGGCCATGCAACTGTGGTCCTAGCTGCTCTGGAGGCTGAGAAGGGAGGATCACTTGAGCTCAGGAGATAGAAGCTGCAGTGAGCAAGATCGTGCCACTGTACTCCAGGTTTGGAAACAGAACAAGATCCTTTCTCAAAAATAAATTATAAATAAATAAATAAGAGCAAGAGAGAGAGAGTGACCTGGCTGCTGCCTAGGCTTTAATAAACAATGGTGATTATGATCATTCTCTTTGCACTGATTTTCTTGGAATAAGATACCATTAAATCCTAACTTGCTCCTAGAGAAGTGCTCATTGTTTTGAAGCATTTCTCTGGACAGGATGCTGTGTAGGTGCTGCATCCCTGGGTGATCCAGTGCCAGGAAGAGTGTGGATGTCCTCCTGCAGAAAGTCCTCTGTGATAAGATGCTGCCAGAACATTTGAACACACATAAAATTCTTTCCCATTCTTCATGTCATTTGACTTCGTGCAACCTGTTGAATGAAGGTCACAAGCTTCAGGACAGGGACAGAAAGTATTCAGGGAGTGGTGTGCTTAAGTCATCTTTCAGAGGAATTATGCAACCTGCCCAATGCCTCACCACACAGGTGAGAAGGAAAGGGATGAAGGAACCTATGGTACAGCTGGCCTCTGGCCCTGCCCACAGCTGGCAGATCACTGCATCCCTAGAGGCCCTGCCCTGACCCTTGCACTCACCCCTGCTGAGTCTGTACTGCCTGTGATCCCTGGCTGGGCCGTGAGCAGTGGCCTGGCCTGACTCAGGACTGTCATCATCTTTACCTCCCCCGGATACCGTGTGCAACCCAGCCTCATGTTCAACTTCCAGGATCAGCAGGAGCGGGAGCATAGGGAGAGAGTTGTGTACAAAGGACTGGTGGAGGTTGTGACCTTTGGATTTCCCACCTCGCCTGAGTCTCTCCCCACCTCATTCCCTCAGCCACATTTCTCCTGTGCACAGCAACAAGACAGACATAAGGCTCTGTCTCCCTCTCTTCCATTCTCCATTCTTGAGAGGCTGAATGGGCACATTTCTCTGGGTAATCCTTTGCATACATCTATCCAGGGTCTCCCCACAGCCTAGCTGGCTGCCCTACTACAGGATGGCAATTTGGAAAATGTGGGATGTCCCCAGAAGATGGATCATTGCAGGCCACATGCAGATCCTGGATGAAATTAGAAAGCAATTTCCTTCCATATTCCTGTTACTCTACATAACATTAATCCATGTTAGGCCCTGTTTAGTCACTTTCAATCTTTGAACCCTCACAGCCATCGAGAAGGTACATACATTCTATTTATGAACCCATATTCCTAATCTGGACAATGACAATACAAGGAGTTCAAGCCACTTGCCCAGGGTCAGAGGGCTGGGAAGTGGTACTGCTGGGTCTGAATCCTGTCAGCTTCCCAAGGGAGAGAAGTCAGTGATGAAGCTTCTCATTGGCCTAGGTATGTTCATCCCTTTATTACTTGATATCTTTCAACAAAACCAAGCATCAGTGTCAGTCCTGGTAGCAAAACAGAGATGCAGAGGAGTATGAATAAGGAGAATTTGATAGCAACCTTCTGTCTGGAAGTTAAACTGGTTCTTTTTTCAGTAGTGCTAATCAGTTTGCTTCTCATACAAATATATCTAAGGAAATAAGAATCATTTAAAAGAAAAATGTTGAGTCCCATATTGGTGCAGGTGGTAACAGAACTGGCAGGCACCCTTCCATTTCTGTTAGGGGGACAGGGACTGTCTTGCTCATGGCTTTATATTTCTGGTGTGAATCCCTATTTTGTGGGAAGAGTGCAGGACCCTGTCGGGACCACAAGACAGTGTTCATGTGGCTGATGAGAAAGACAAAG
This sequence comes from Colobus angolensis palliatus, assembly GCF_000951035.1. Lineage (NCBI taxonomy): Eukaryota > Metazoa > Chordata > Mammalia > Primates > Cercopithecidae > Colobus > Colobus angolensis. The sequence goes on from NW_012118833.1 coordinate 285,791, forward strand.
GACACCAGGCCTGGCTCTTTTGTCTGGAGTAAAAATGTCAACTATGCTATTGTCTGAGTCCATTTGGGCTGCTATCACCAGATACCTTAGACTGAGTAACTTAAAACAGCAGAAATACATTTCTCTCCGTTCTGGAGGCATGGAAGTCCAAGGTCAAGGCACCAGCATATTTGGAGTCTTGTGAGGGCCCCGTTCCTCATGGATGGCTCTTTCTTGCTGGGTCCTCACATGGTGGAAAGGGTTAAACAAGCTCCCTCAGGCCTCCCTTATTAAGGACTAATCCTGTTCATGAGCACTTTGCCTGCATACCATAGTCACTTCCCAAATGTACCAACTCTTAAAAGCTACACAGTGAAAGTTAGATTTCAATACCTGAATATTGGAGGGACACAAGCATTCAGGCCATAGCAGCCATGAATAATAACAACAAGTAGTGGTTAATAACAACAAGTAGTGGTATAATACCGAGAGTCACATCAGAGACTCTGGACAGACCAAGACTGATGGTTCCACATGGGAATGTCCTGGCTGGTGCTGTTGAAGGTGTGTGACCCACACACATACTGGGGCCAGTCTGTGATCTGTTTCCAGTCTGAAATATACACTCTAGAACAAATGTGTAATGTAATTTTATTTTTCCTATTTTTGTCTTCCATATGTTTATTGAAATTGTCCTGTTCAATATAAAAAATGGATTTGGTGTTTTTTCTTTTTGTCATACGAATAGATTTTATCTTACCAAAGCTTAAGTCTGTGACAGATTCCTGTGGCATTATATTACCTGTCATCACGCTCTTACATTTCTATTTAAGAAACTGACCTGAGGCAGGTGCCTATTTGCTTAAGGCCCTCAGTGTGTAAGGTGATAGGACAAGGTCCCAGCACCCAGATCTCTGGATCCTCAATGCAATCCACCATCCCAGCTCAGTTGGGTGTGGAGTCCCTTATTTCCAAGGCACACAAAGAAAACCAGAGCCAGCATTAAGTCAACAATTTTATTATCATTCACATATTTCATAAAAAATAATACAGTAAGTGGGTCAGGGTTGTATGGAAAAAATTCCATGTTTGTGCAGGTCACTTTTTCTACATCTTCCAGCAGGGCCTTCCCGATATCAGATGCAGCAGCTGCACTTCTCTGATGCCCCTTTGCAGATGCAGCCCTGGGCACACTTGGCACAGCTCACGGGGCAGCAGAAGCAGCAGCCTGGGGAAGAAGGGAGAGTGAGAGGTCAGACCAGACTTGACCGGGGATTTCCCTGCCCCCAAAGAGGCCTGGCTCAAACTCTGTCCCCAGTCCCAGAGGACACTTAGTTCAGGATGGCATGCACTGTTGGAGATGGGCGATAAGCGGAGGATCTTTCGAGTGAGGGTCTTCTGTGAAAAGCTTCTTATCCACATCTGAGCCCCAGACCTGGCAGAAGGCTGGAGAGGCAGTGACTGGGGTTATCAAGGGCAAAGGAAGGCTGGCTTCCCAGAACCATACACTTAGGTGAGGAAAGTCCTTAGGTGGCATGTCTGTGCTTGGCAGGCTGGTGCACTCTCTTGGCCTTAGTTTGTCTATTTTAAGAATGAAATTTGGGAATCAATCATGTCTAAAGATCTGGCTCTGATCCTGAATCAGTTGCTAGGGAAGGGGAGATGGGAAATTGACCACTGGCCTACTCCTGCCTGCTGAGCTCTGCGTTCCTGCCTCTGACTTGGCTCAGCCCCAGATTCCTGGAGATGGCCCCACACTCACTCTTCTTGCAGGAGGTGCACTTGCACTCCTTGCACTTGCAGGAGCCAGAGCAGGTGCAGGAGCCACCTGCAAGGAAGAGGAAAAAAGCAGTGAATTTGATGCAGAAGATAACAGCAGTTGGTCAACAAATGCTCCCAACTGAGTGCATTGCCAGGCCTGATAGATAGCTCCTGTCCAACTCAGGGCACCATGAAGTCTGACCTTACTTCTATCTCTAGAGGTTAGGATGGGCTTTATGTCCTTAATCCTGAAAAGGCAATAACCCCTGACTAACTCCTGTCTCCCATCCATCCCAGGAACTGCACAGAGTACTGGAGCTCAGCCTAGCAGCCCCCGACTACCTGGGTGACACGGAGCAGGAGAATTATGAGCCTGAGTCCTCTCGCCTCTGAAATGGGAGGTATTAGAATAGGAAGGTTCTAGAGGTGATGAAGGCGCTGAGAGGAAAAGCACTAGATCAATGAAATAAATGGCTCCACTTAGCTAGAACTCAAAATACACCTCTATTCTTAGGGACGTCTATTCTGTATTGGGGAAATAGGTACCCCAAGAACCAGAAAGCCAGTATCCCTTACCAGTGGCACAGGAGCAGTTGGGGTCCATTTCGAGCCGAGGTGAGGCTGGAGAGAAGTTGAGAGGCTATAAGGCGCATATGCAAGGCGTGATGGGGCCCCACAGTCAGCGACTGCTTTTATATTCAGGGGAAGAGGGCGGGGCGCAAAGGCCCCGCCCCGCGCTTGCTCCGGCCCTGCTAAGTCCGCCCCGCCAGCGGTCCTGGACTGGGCTGTGCGCGGCGTAAGGGCCAGGTGCACAGTTCCCTGAGTTCTGCTCGGTGCAGACCGCGGGACCACCCCAACGCTTTGGCGCCCGCTCACGCGGCAGTGGCTGTCCGCCCGGGGTACGCGGCGTCCCCGAGGTCCTGGCTACCTTTCCCAGTTTCCCTGTGGTTGCCTTTCACCCTAGTCCCCGTGCATTCCAGGAACCCAGCCTTGGCGTGTTGGTAGTCTCCACCGCACCCCTCACACGGTTTTCAGCTAGACCTGTCCCGAAGTCTGTGCAGCCACAGCCTCGTGCTCCGGTCCCCGAATTGGCTGAGTGCGGAGCCGGGAGCCTGAGGTAGAGAGCGAGCTGTGTGCAGAGCACCCGCCACCGATATGACTTTCGTTTCTCCTCGCCCTCGCCTTGCCTGTACCTGTCCACACCTAGGTTCCTGGGACCCGCTCCTCTGTACACAGCAGCACGTGGAACACGGGTCGGCCTCTCTCTCGCGTCCTCTCGCCTCGCCTGAGAGGATGTGGGGGACGGTGCCTGGCTCTTTTAAACAGCCAGCTCTAGAGTGACCTACCAGAGTGAGAGATCACTCTTCACCATGGGATGGCCCCAAGCCATTCTTTAGGGATCTGTCCTCATGACCCCAAAAGCTCCCACCAGACTCCACCTGCAATATTGGAAGTCAGATCTCAACATGAGATTTGGCAGTGACAAGACATCCAAATCATAGTACCCTTGTAGGATTCAAAGAACTGAGGAGTTAAGTGTCAGCACTGTAGCCACTTTTAAGCCTCAAATCCAATGTAGATCTGAGGTTGGGCAGGAAAATCAGAAAATAAAAATGAGGGATGCAGTTTCTGTGCTACATTTGGCATGAGACTGGAAGCGATCATGTATGGTCCCCAACCATATGTTGTGGCACAGTGCAATCCCATTTTGTAGAAGTGTAAACTCAGTGAAGTAACCTGGCTGGTCTGAAAGTCTTCACAATGTTAGTGGCTCACATTTCCATCCAGAGTCTGGTCTCTAAACTCGCGGTTTAACCCTTTCCTCATTCCGTTTTTTCCAAAACACACAAAGAAGACCGGAGTAAGATTCAAGTCAAAATTATTTTATTGCCATTCACATACTTAATATAAAAAGAAATGCAGAAAATGACTCAGGGTGATATTAAAAACAACAAAAACCTCCAGGTTGTGCATGTTGCTCTATTTACATCTGGGAGCAGAGCTGTCCCCACATCAGGCACAGCAGCTGCACTTCTCCGATGCCCCTTTGCAGACGCAGCCCTGGGCACACTTGGCACAGCCCACGGGGCAGCAGGAGCAGCAGCCTGGGGAAGAAGGGGAGAGTGAGAAGTGGCAGTAGACTGGACCAGGCACCTCCCTGCCCCAATAGCAGGCCTGGTGCGAGCTCAGACGCCAGACTCAGAGGATGCTTTTTTCGTGTGGCACAGCTCTGTTCTGAAACCATAGGGGGTACAGTTGGGGATTGTGTCCCAAGAGAAAAATGCTTCCCTGCCTTATCTGAACTCAGGGCAGAAAGCATGGAGAGGGAACGACATGGCCAACAGGGGCAAAAGGAAGCCCAGTTCCCCAGAAGCAGGCACTCAGGGCCAGCCTTGAGTTCCCTCCCAACCTTAGCCACAGCCCCAGATTCCTGGAGATGGCCCCGCACTCACTCTTCTTGCAGGAGGTGCATTTGCACTCTTTGCACTTGCAGGAGCCGGCGCAGGTGCAGGAGACACCTGCAAGGAAGAGAAAAAGGCAGTGGGCAGTGAGTGAGATGCAGAAGGTACAGCAGTGGATCAATGAGTCTCCAGTGCCCCATCCTCTGTGCAGGGCCAGCCCTCAGAGCTCCTTTCCCACTCAGGGCAGAGGAACAGAGCCCCATGTCCTCTCCACTCACGCTGGGAAGGGCAAGCACCATCCTGTTTCACCCCACCAGGAAGGTTCCAGCTGCACACCCCACCCAGGAATACTGAGATTGCGAGCCACAACCTTCTGTCCTGAACCCTGAAGACTCAATGTCTCTAGCCCCCCATCCACCCTGATTGCTCAGAGCCTGGAGGAGAACACTGGGGCCCAGCCAGCGGGACCCTGACCAACTGGGTGATGTGGAGCAGGACTGCCTTGAGCCTCAGTATCCTTAACTCTGACTTAGAGGTCCAGCGGGGAGGGCAGTGCTCTCAGGGGCGTGATCAGCAAGAACGCTCCTAAGGAAGTAAACGAGGCCCCTTCTGCTCAGAACTTAAAATGCGACCTCCTCAAACCCAGAGACCCACTGTACTGGGGCTGGGAAAGGGGAATCCCAGGGCACAGAGTCGGGCTTCTCTTACCAGTGGTGCAGGAGCAGTTGGGGTCCATTTCGAGCGACGGTAAGGCTGGAGATCTCAAGCGACAAATGAGCAGACAGCCAGGCGCTGGTGAACGGCGTGGTGGAGCCCCACAGCCTGCGGCAACTTTTATGTTCACGCGAGGGGGCCGGGCGCAGAAGCCCTGCCCCTTGCTTGCACCCGCCCCGCTGTGTTTGTGCCGCCCGCAGTCCTGGGCTGGGCTGTGCGCAGCAGAAGGGCCGGGGGCACTACCCACTGAGCTCTGCTCGGGGCGTGCTGCGGGACTGCCCCTTGGGCGCCGGTTCGCGCAGGAGGGGCTGTGCCCCCGGCTGTGCGCGGTGTCCCCGAGGTCCTGGGCTCCTTTCCCAGTTTCTCCCAAGTTGCCTTCCACCCTCCTCCCCGCGCGTTCCGGGACCCCAGCTTTGGCGTCGCGGGCGTCTCCACCCCACCCCTCGCCCAGTCATTTTCAGCTGGGCCTGTCCCGGAGTCCGGGTGCAGCCCTCCTGCTCCGGTCCCCGGATCCGCTGAGTGCGGAGCGGGAAGCGGGAGGTAGCGAGCGAGTTGTGTGCAGAACACCAGCCACCGATGTGACTTTCGTTTCTCCTCGCCCTCGCCTTGCCTGTCCCTGTCCACACCGCCGTCCCTCGGACTCCCCCCCTCCGTACACAGCAACACAGGGAACACGGGTCGGCCTCTCTCTCCTGTCCATTCTCCTCGCCTGAGAGGATGTGTGGGCACATTTGTCCAGGTCCTCCTTTGCAGATAAGTCTCCATGCTCCCCACAGCCTAGCCGGCCACCCCCACTGCCGACTGGCAGTTCTGGACATGTGGGATGTCCCCAAAGAGAGATGACTTCAGATAATATGCAGACCCTGATTTAAATTAAAAAGCAAGATGCGGAAGGTGGCGGGAAGCTGTAGTCCCACCTACTTAGGAGACCGAGGCGGGAGGATCACCCGAGCCCAGGAGTTCCAGTCCTGCCTAGTCCACATAGAGAGTCAATGTCTCTAAAAAAATAAAATTAAAGGCCGGGCGCGGTGGCTCAAGCCTGTAATCCTAGCACTTTGGGAGGCCGAGACGGGCGGATCACGAGGTCAGGAGATCGAGACCATCCTGGCTAACACAGTGAAACCCCGTCTCTACTAAAAAAATACAAAAAAAAAAAAAAAAAACTAGCCGGGTGAAGTGGCCGGCGCCTGTAGTCCCAGCTACTCGGGAGGCTGAGGCAGGAGAACGGCGTGAACCCGGGAGAGGGAACTTGCAGTGAGCTGAGATCCGGCTACTGCACTCCAGCCTGGGCAACAGAGCGAGACTCCATCTCAACAAAAATAAAATAAATTAAAATTAAATTAAATTAAATTAAAAAGCAAGACATCAGTTATTTCTCTTCAGTATACCTGACTGTTGCATAACATTGCGTCTATACTATTCCCTTTTAATCTCTTTCATTCTTTGAATCCTCACAGCAATCCTAAAGGGAAATACTAGTTATGAACCCGTTTTGCTAATCCTGGGACTACAAAGGAAATGTCCAAGTAACTGACTGGTCGTCACAGAGGTAAACAGTTGTGCACTGATTTAAATCCAGCCAGCCTCTTAAAGGAAACTGTCCATGATCAAGCTTTCTTTTGGCCCAGGTATGTGGTCAACACTTCTCTATTGCTGGAAATATTCTAAACAACAAGGGCGGGCCCGGCCGCTCACACCTGTAATCCCAGCACTTAGGAAGGCCTAGACGGATGAATCAACTGAGGTCAGGAGTTGGAGACCAGCCTGGCTAACATGGCGAAACCCTGTCTCCACTAAAAATACAAAAATTATCCTGGCATGCTGGTGGTTGCCTGTAATCCCAGCTGCTCAGGAGGTTGAGGCAGGAAAATCACTTGAACCCAGGAGGCAGAGGTGGCAGCTTGGGCCATTGCACTCCAGCTGGGTGAAGAAGATGTAAGTCTGTCTCAAAAAATAGAGAAAAAAACCCCAAATAAACAACAGGAAGCTACTAGCTCTATGATGGACAGTGCCAAAAGTGATCCATAAGTGTAATACACACATACACACACACACACACACACACACACGCACTAATTTGGGGCTATCTTCCATGTGTGGGACAAGATTGACTTTCACTTTCTCTGATGGAAAAGAGTTTGATTTTCATAAAAATATGTTTATGAAAGTATTAACCATTTCAGTGTAAAATATCAACTAACAGATGATGCAGGTGGTAACAGAAAGGGCAATCATTCTTCTGTATCTGACATGAAGCACAGAGTCTTACTCATAGCTTTATAACCCTAGTGTTGATTACAATTTTGTGGGAACACTGAATGGCTCTCTCTGGACCACAGGACATGTGCTCATGTGCTAGATGAAAATAACAGGATACACAGCTGAGCACTCCAGGTCTCTGTGTGCAAATAAATAAATAAATATCTCATATGCTCCATAAAATTATTAAGAAAAGCAATAGCTAATATTGTAGAGCACCCACCCCTCACACCATTCAGAGTTGCCTATAGGCACTAAATCCTTTAATCCTATAGGCCAGAAGTTAGTATTATGCCCCTTGTACAGTGAGGAGACTGAGTCATAAACAGGTTGTGTCATGCAGCTAAAAGTAACAGAGGTGAGATTTGCACTCATGCGTGCTGACCGCAGCATCATACTCGCCCATCACCCTCTGCCACCAAGTTACATGAATGATAAGGACACGGAAAACCTAGCACAGAAGCAGCAGTAGGAAGTGCACTCTGTGGACAGTCATGCACAGCTCTGTGGCCTCTCTGGGCTTCAGTTCTCATCTGTCAAGCCAAGAGCAACGTTCCTCCATCCCAAAGAGCCTTGGTATCTTTGAACTTAGATAGGCAAGTGTGGGGAAAAGAAAGAGAGATCAGCCTGTTACTTGTCTATATAGAAAGACGTAGACATAAGAGACTCCATTTGGTTCTGTATTTGAGATGCTGTTAATCTGTGACCCCACCCCCAACCTTGTCCTTGCAAGAGACATGTGCTGTGGTGACTCAAGGCTTAATGGATATTGGGCTGTGCAGGATGTGTCTTTGTTAAACAAGTGCCTGAAGGCAGCTTGCTGGTTAAAAATCATGCCTGTCCCTGGGCAATGGAACATCTCGGTGTAAAACCCATTGTGTGCTTTGTTTACTGAGCAAGGAGAAAACCACCTTTAGGAATAAGGTGGGACTTGCTGGAGCAATGCTGCTAAAAGGTTTATGGAGATGTTTGCATATGCATCTCAAGGCACAGCATTTTCCTTGAACTTATTCAGGTCACAAAGATCTTTATCTATATGTCTTACTGCTGATTTACTCCCTTATCTTTTTGATGGTAAAGACAATTATCAATAAATACTAAGGGAACTCAGAGACTGCTGCCGGCATGGGTCCTCTGTAAGCTGAGCGCCGGTCCCCTGGGCCCTGCTTTTCTTTCTCTACACTTTGTCTCTGTGTCTTATTTCTTTTCTCAAGTCTCTTGTTCCACCTAACAAGAAACACACACAAGTGTGGAGGGGCAGGCCACCACTTCAGGCAAGATTTAGCATCCAGTGGCATCATAATCTACCAGCTGTAGCCAGGACCACAGGCCAGGTGTAGCATAGGTTCGTTCATCCCTTCATTTCTGAGCTATGTGACATTTGATATGTTACTTAACTAACCTGGAAGACAACATAAGCACTCCAGGCCCTGCATATTTGCTGTCCCAGTCTTGAGGCCTGTGGCTCTCATTCCTGAGGTCATGTGATCAGATGATATGAAGGATGGGAACGGATTTTATGTCTACTCAAAGGTAGGGGCAGCATCTTATTGAAAATCATTTTCTGTAAAAGGTCATCCACACTCCTCCTGGCAGGGTCAGCTCAGTTGCAATTCCATTCCCAGGATCCAATTCACACCAATGCTTTCAAACCCATAAGGTTTCTCTTAGCTTTGGGATTTAACAGGATTCATTTTCCAAAAAAAACAGTGTATAGAGAATGATCATAACTGCTACTATTTATTAAACCCTATCCAGGGGCCAGACCATGCTGTCATTTAATCCCTGCTTTGAGATATAATCTGATTTCTACAAACAAGGAACTGGAGGTTCAGAGAGTTTCAGTGATGCACTCAGGCCACACAGCCAGTACATGGTGAGGTGGGCTGTGAACCAGGACTGCCTGACACCAAAACCCACACCCTAGCTGCAAGCTGCCTTCTGAAATCTCCTCTTCACAGGGAAGCAGTGGGCAAGCGTGCTCTTGACCTCTAGGCCAGGAGGATCATCTTCCTCTTTGACTGAATGTCAAATAGCATTTCCTCCACATAGCCAGGGGAACTGAGTGTTGGCTTTAATTACAAGTCAGCCAGGGCCTCACTACTTCCTACTGAGCACCACTGCATCCTCCAAACTGCAGAATCCGCCGTCATTCCTGCATGGGCAGACGCGAAGTATTTCATGTGGAACCCATGATCACACACACTTCATTTTGCCAGGGACATGCTGGGCATGTCTTTCCATATTCCCAGTGACTTTACTGATTGGAAGTAGTCAAGGGCTGAAATTTGAAAGAAGGACAAATTCAGCCTGAGTTTGGGAGGAATTTCCAAAGATTCAGAGCCCAGTCACAACAGGGAGTCTGTTGCCCAGGCTGGAGTCCAGTGTCGCAGTCTTGGCTCACTGCAAACACCGCCTCTGGCGTTCAAGTGACTCTTCTGCCTCAGCCTCCCGAGTATCTGGGATTACATGCTATCATGCCCGATTAATTTTTGTATTTTTAGTAGAGATGAGGTTTCATCATGTTGGCCAGGGTGGTCTTGAACTCCTGGCCTCAAGTGTTACACACACCATGGCCTCCCAAAATGCTAGGATTAGAGGCCTGAGCCACTACAACTGGTCTAGTTTGCTATTTCTGGTCTGCAATGCACGTCATCATATGTTCAAAGTTTGTACATCTTTCATTTCCTGTTATTTATTT
>NW_012118833.1:296314-325937 GCF_000951035.1 Colobus angolensis palliatus
AGCTACTCAGGAGGCTGAGGCAGGAGAATGGTGTGAACCCATGAGGCAGAGCTTGCAGTGAGCCGAGATGGCGCCACTGCACTCCAGCCTGGGCGACAGAGCAAGACTCCGTCTCAAAAAAAAAGAAAAAAGAAAAGAAAAGCCCCATTGTGTTAGCCTGTTTGCGTTGCTATAAGGGAATCCCTGAGACTAGGTAATTTACAAAGGAAAGTTTGTTATGACTTCCGCTTCTGCAGGCTGTGCATAAGTGTGGTACAGGCATCTGCCTTTGGTGAGGGCTGCAGGAAGCCTGCAATCCTGGCCTAAGACCAAGGGAGAACAGGCACAACACGTGGCGAGACAGGGAACAAGAGAGAAAAGGGGACGGTGTCTGGCTCTTTTAAACAGCCAGCTCCGGAGTGACCTACCAGAGGAAGAACTCACTCTTCACCATGGGATGGCACCAAGCCATTCTTTAGGGATCTGTCCTCATGACCCTGAAACCTCCCACTAGATCCCATCTCCAATATTGGAGGACACATTTCAACATGAGATTTGGCACTGACCAAACATCCAAATCATGGCACCCACATAGGATTCAAGGAACTGAGGAGTTGGGTTCCAGCACTGTACTGCTTTTAAGCCTAAAATCCAATTTGGATCTGAAGCCAGGCAAGAAAATCAGAAAATAAAAATGATGAAGTTTCTGTGCCACATTGACATGGGACAGGAAGCAATCATGTATGACTCTCACCCATATGGTGTGCACAGTGCAATACCATTTTATAAAAGTGTAAACTCAGTAGCTGGCCTGAAGTTGTTCACATTGTTGGTGGCTCCCATTTCCATGCAGAGCCTGGTCTCTAAACTCCTGGTTTAACACCCAACCCAGTTCATTTTTTCCACAGCGCACAAAGAAGAACAGAGTTAAGATTCAAGTCAAAATTCTTTTATTGCCATTCACATATTTAATATAAAAAGAAATGCAGAAAATGGCTCAGGGTTGTATTAAAAAAAAAAAATCCAGGTTGTGCAGGTTGCTGTATTTACATCTGGGAGCAGAGCTGTCCCCACATCAGGCACAGCAGCTGCACTTCTCCGACTCCCCTTTGCAGACGCAGCCCTGGGCACACCTGGCACAGCCCATGGGGCAGCAGGAGCAGCAGCCTGGGGAAGAAGGGGAGAGTGAGAGGTGGCAGTAGACTGGACCAGGCACCTCCCTGTCCCAATAGCAAGCCTGGTTCAAGCTCAGACGCCAGACCCAGAGGATGCTTTTTTTGTCTGGCACAGCTCTGTTCTGAAACCATAGGGGGTACAGTTGAGGTTTGTGTCCCAAGAGAAACATGTTTCCCTGCCCCATCTGAACTCAGGGCAGAAAGCCTGGAGAGGGAATGACATGGCTAACAGGGGCAAAGAAATCCCAGTTCCCCAGAAGGAAGCCCTCAGGGTCAGCCTTGAGTTCCCTCCCAATCTTAGCCACAGTCCCAGATTCCTGGAGATGGCCCCGCACTCACTCTTCTTGCAGGAGGTGCATTTGCACTCTTTGCACTTGCAAGAGCCAGCGCAGGCGCAGGAGACACCTGCAAGGAAGAGAAAAAGGCAGTGGGCAGTGAGTGAGATGCAGAAGGTACAGCAGTGGGTCAATGAGTGTCCAGTGCCCCCTCCTCTGTGCAGGGCCGGCCCTCAGAGCTCCTTTCCCACTCAGGACAGAGGAACAGAAGCCGCATGTCCTCTCCACTCACGATGGGAAGGGCAAGCACCCTCCTGTTTACCCCCACCAGGAAGGTCCCAGGTGCAAACCCAACCCAGGAATACTGAGATTGCGAGCTAGAACCTTTTGTCCTGAACCCTGAAGACTCAATATCTCCAGCCCCCCATCTACCCTGATTGCTAGTAGCCTGGACAGAGCACTGGAGCCCAGCCAGCAGGACCCTGACCAACTGGGTGATGTTGAGCAGTTCAGCCTTGAGTCTCAGCATCCTTAACTCAGATGTAGAGGCCCAGGGAGGAGGGCAGTGCTCTCAGGGGCGTGATCAGGCAGAAAGCACCTAACGAAGTAAAGGAGTCCCCTTCCGCTCAGAAGTTAAAGTGCGACCTCCTAAAACCCAGAGATCCTCTGTACTGGAGCTGGGAAATGGGGATCCCAGGGCGCAGAGACGCGCTTCCTTTACCAGTGGTGCAGGTGCAGTTGGGGTCCATTTCGAGCCAAGGAGATGGTGGAGCTCCCACCAAAGACTGGAATAGGAGGTCAGGCAGCTGTAACGCGCGCTGGAACCGCGCACCCGGCTGCTGCTCTTTTAGACGGAGGTGGGGCCGGGTGCAGAGGTCCCCCCCCGCGCTTGCTCCCGCCCCTCTGAGTGCGCGCTGCCCACTCAGTTCTGGATTCTGGGGCTGGGCTGTGCGCAGCAAAAGAGCCGGGCGCACCATACCCTGAGCTCTGCGCTGTGCTCACTGTGGGACCGCCCCGTTTTTTCGGCAGCTCGCACGGGAAAGGGCTGTGTGGCTGGCTTCCCAGAGGTCCATGCCGCCCTTCCCAGCTTCCCGGCGGTTGCTTACCAGCTTTCTCCTCTCGTGTTCCGGGACCCCAGCCTTGGCGTCGCTGTCTTCTCCACTCCACCCCTCCCACCGTTTTCAGCTGGGCCTGTCCCAGAGCCCGTGTGCAGCCCTCCTGCTCCCGTCCCGGGATCTGCTGAGTGCCGAGCGGGGCGCGTGCGGTAGCGAGCGAGTTGTGTGCAGAACACCCGCTACCGATGTGGCTTTCATTTCTCCTCGTCCCCCGCCTTGCCTGCCCCTGTCTTCACCGCGGTCCCTCGGACCCTCTCCTCCGTACACAGCAACACGGGGAACACGGGTCGGCCTCTCTCTCCCGTCCATTCTCCTCGCCTGAGAGGATGTGTGGGCACATTTGTCCAGGTCCTCGTTTGCAGATAAGTCTCCATGCTCCCCACAGCCTAACCGGCCACCACAGTACCGCCTGGCAGTTCTGGACACGTGGGATGTCCCCAAAGAGATGACTTCAGATGATATGCAGACCGTGCTTTACATTAAAAAGCAAGATGGGTGAGGTGGCGAGAAGCTGTAGTCCCAGCTACTTAGGAGGCTGAGGTGGCAGGATCACTTGAGCCCAGTAGTTCGAGTCCAGCCTGGACAACATAGAGAGTTCACGTCTTTAAAAAAATACAATTAAAAAGCAAGAGACACAGTTATTTCTCTTCAGTATAGCTGACTATTGCATAACAGAGTCTATACCAGTCCCTTTTTAATCTTTTTCATTCTTTGAATCCTCACAGCAATACTAAATGGAAATACTATCTATGAACCCGTTTTGCTAATCACAGGACTACAAAGAAAAGAGTCCAAGTAACTGGCTGTTCGTCACAGAGATGAAAGGTTGTGCACTGATTTAAATCCAGCCAGCCTCTTAAAGGAAAGTGTCCATGATAAAGCCTTCCTTTGGCCCAGGTATGTCATCAACACTTTTGTACTGCTGGAAATCTTTTAAACAACAGGGGCCGGGAAAGGTGCCTCACACCAGTAATCCCAGCACTTAGGAAGGCTGTGGCAGATGGATCACCTGAGGTGAGGTGTTCGAGACCAGCCTGGCTAACATGGCGAATCCCCGTCTCCACTAAAAATACAAAAATTGGCTGGGCATGGTGGCGGTCTCCTGTAATCCCAGCTACTCGGGAGGCTAGACAGGAGAATCACTTGAACCTTGGAGGCAGAGCTTGCAGATTGCGCCATTGCACTCCAGCTGGGTGGCAAGTGCAAAACTCTGTCTCAAAAACAAAAACAACCAAAAAATCCCCAAATAAGCAACAGGAAGCTACCAGCTCTACCCCAATTGCAAAAGCAATCCATAAGTGTAATACACACACACACATATTAATTTGGGGCTATCTTCCACGTGTGGCACAAGATTGATTTTCATTTTTTTCTGGCGGAAAAGAGTTTGCTCTTCATAAAAGTACGTGTAAGAAAATAATCATTTCTGTATAAAATGTTAACTGAAAGATAGTGCAAGTAGTAACAGAAAGGCAGTCATTCTTCTGTATGCAACATGAAATTTGAAAGAAGGGCAAATTCAGCCTGAGTTTGGGAGGAATTTCCAAAGATTCAGAGCCCAGTCATAACAGGGAGCTCTCAGGGGTCAGTGAGTGTCCTGTCAGTGACACTAGGCAGACCAAGCCTGATGGTTCCTTGTGGGGATGTGCTGGGCAGTGCTGCTCAAGGTGTGTGAACCACACACTGGGGCCATTTTGCTGTTTCTCAGGCTGGAGTGCAGTGGCCGGATCTCAGCTGGCTGCAAGCTCCGCCTCCCGGGTTCACGCCATTCTCCTGCCTCAGCCTCCCGAATAGCTGGGACCACAGGCGCCCGCCACCTCGCCTGGCTAGTTTTTTGTATTTTTTAGTAGAGACGGGGTTTCACCGTGTTAGCCAGGATGGTTTCGATCTCCTGACCTCGTCATCCGCCCGTCTCGGCCTCCCAAAGTGCTGGGATTACAGGCTTGAGCCACCGCGCCCGGCCTGCTGTTTCCTTTCTTTTCTTTTTTTTGAGACAGCATCTCAGTTGCCCAGGTTGGAGTGCGGTGGTGCAGTCTTGGCTCTGGCAACCTCTGCCTCTGGGGTTCAAGCGATTCTCTTAAGCTTCTGCAGGCTGTGCAGAGTGTGGTGCTGGCATCTGCCTCTGGTGAAGGTCAGAGGAAGCCTATATTCCTGGCAGAAGGCCAACATGGATCAGGCACATCCGGTGGAGAGACAAGAAACAAGAAAAAGGGATGGTGCCTGGCTCTTTTAAACAGCCAGCTCGGGAGTGAAATACCAGAGGAAGAACTCACACTTCACCATGGGATGGCACCAAGCCATTCTTTAGGGATCTGTCCTGATGACCCCAAAACCTTCCACTAGGTCCCACCTCCAATATTGCAAGTCACATTTTGACATGAGATTTGGCAGTAACGAAACATCCAAATCATAGCACCCATGTAGGATTCAAGGAACTGGGGAGTTGGGTTCCAGCACTGTAGCCACTTTCTTTTTTTTTTGAGATGGAGTCTCTCCCTGTTGCCCTCATTTTCCGCCCTGTGCAGTGGCGGATTTAGGCTCACTGCAACCTCTGTCTCCCAGGTTCAAGCGATTGTCCTGCCTTAGCCTCCCCAGTAGCTGGGGTTATAGCTACGTGCCATCACGTGCAGCTAATTTTTTATATCTTTAGTGGAGACAGGGTTTCACCATGTTGGCCAGGCTGGTCTCAAACCCCTGACCTCGTGATCCGCCCACCTGGCCTCCCAAAGTGCTGGGATTACAGGCGTGAGCCACCGCGCCCGGCCTGTAGCCATTTATTTTATTTTTTTTAATTTTTATTTTTTGAGACAGAGTCTCGCTCTGTCGTCCAGGCTGGAGTGCATTGGCGCGATCTCGGCTCACTGCAAGCTCCGCCTCGCCGGTTCACGCCATTCTCCTGCCTCAGCCTCCTGAGTAGCTGCGCCCGGCCTGTAGCCGCTTTTAAGCCTGAAATCCAGTGTGGATCTGAAGATGAGCAGGAAAATCAGAAAATAAAAATGAGGAATGAAGTTTCTGTGCCACATTTGACATGAGACTGGAAGCAATCATATATGCCCCCCACCCCCACCAAAAGGGTGTGCACAGTGCAATGCCATTTTACAGAAGTGTGAACTCAGTGAGGTAACCTGGCTGGCCTGAAAGTGTTAACATTGTTAGTGACTCACATTTCCCATCCAGAGCCTGGTCTCTAAACTCCTGGTTCAACCCCCACCCAGTCCATTTTTTCCAAGACACACAAAGAAGAACAGAGTAAGATTCAAGTCAAAATTCTTTTATAGCAATAAAACAATCACATATTTAATATAAAAAGAAATGCAGAAAATGGCTCAGTGTTGTATTACAAAAAAATCCAGGTTGTGCAGGTTACTGTATTTACATCTGGGAGCAGAGTTGTCCCCACATCAGGCACAGCAGCTGCACTTCTCCGACGCCCCTTTGCAGACGCAGCCCTGGGCACACTTGGCACAGCCCACGGGGCAGCAGGAACAGCAGCCTGGGGAAGAAGGGGAGAGTGAGAGGTGGCAGTAGACTGGACCAGGCACCTCCCTGTCCCAATAGCAAGCCTGGCTCGAGCTCAGACGCCAGACCCAGAGGATGCTTTTTTTGTCTGGCACAGCTCTGTTCTGAAACCATAGGGGGTACAGTTGGGGGTTGTGTCCAAAGAGAAAAATGCTTCCCTGCCTCATCCGAACTCAGGGCAGAAAGCCTGGAGAGGGAATGACATGGCCAACAGGGGCAAAGAAATCCCAGTTCCCCAGAAGGAAGCACTCGGGGTCAGCCTTGAGTTCCCTCCCAATCTTAGCCACAGCCCCAGATTCCTGGAGATGGCCCTGCACTCACTCTTCTTGCAGGAGATGCATTTGCACTCTTTGCACTTGCAGGAGCCGGCGCACGTGCAGGAGCCACCTGCAAGGAAGAGAAAAACACAGTGGGCAGTGAGTGAGATGCAGAAGGTACAGCAGTGGGTCAATGAGTGTCCAGTGCCCCCTCCTCTGTGCAGGGCCAGCCTTCAGAGCTCCTTTCCCACTCAGGACAGAGGAACAGAAGCCCTATGTCCTCCCCACTCACACTGAGAAGGGCAAGTACCCGCCTGTTTACCCCACCAGGAAGGTCCCACGTCCACACCCAACCCAGGAATACTGAGATTGCGAGCCAGAACCTTCTGTCCTGAACCCTGAAGACTCAACGTCTCCAGCCCCCTATCCACACTGATTGCTCAGAACCTGGACAGAGCATTAGGGCCCAGCCAGCAGGACCCTGACCAACTGGGAGATGTGGAGCAGGACTGCCTTGAGCCTCAGTGTCCTTAACTCTGACGTAGAGGCCCAGGGATGAGGGCAGTGCTCTCAGAGGCGTGATCAGGAAGAAAGCACCTAACGAAGTAATGGAGTTCCCGTCGCTCAGAACTTTAAATGCGACCTCCTGAAACCCAGAGACCCGCTGTAATAGGGCTGGGAAATGGGACTTCTAGGGCCCAGAGCTTCCCTTACCAGTGGCACAGGAGCAGTTGGGGTCCATTTCGAGCCAAGGAGATGCTGGAGCTCCCGCCGGTAAGGGAAACAAGCAGTCAGGCAGTTGGAAAGCGCACTGGAGCCCTGCACCCGGCTGCTCCATTTATAGACGGAGGTCGGGCCGGGCGCAGAGGCCTAGCTCTGCGCCTGCACCCGGCCCGCTGAGTCCGCTTCGCCGGCGATCCTAGGCTGGGCTGTGCGCAGCAGAGGGGCCGGGCGCACCATCCCCTGAGTTCTGAGCGGTGCGCACCGCGGGACCGCCCCTTTGGCGCCTGTTCACACCGGATGGGCTGTGCGCCCGGCGGTACGCCGCGTTCCCGAGGTCCAGGCCGCTCTTCCCGGTTTCCCCGAGGTTGCCTTACACCCTCCTCCCAGCGTGTTCCGGGACGCCGGCCTTGACGTCGCGGGCGTCTCCACCCCACCCCTCGCCCCGCAGTTTTCAGGTCGACCTGTCCAGGAGTCCCAGTGCGGCCCTCCTGCTGCCGTCCCGGGATCTGCTGAGTGCCG
The DNA here is from genome assembly GCF_000951035.1 of Colobus angolensis palliatus. Taxonomy (NCBI): domain Eukaryota; kingdom Metazoa; phylum Chordata; class Mammalia; order Primates; family Cercopithecidae; genus Colobus; species Colobus angolensis. The sequence goes on from NW_012118833.1 coordinate 303,877, forward strand.
AGCGGGGCGCGTGCGGTAGCTAGCGAGTTGTGTGCAGAACATCCGCCACCGATGTGGCTTTCGTTTCTCCTCGTCTCCCGCCTTGCCTGTCCCTGTCCATACCGCGGTCCCTCGGACCCTCTCCTTCGTACATAGTAACACGGGGAACACAGGTCGGCCTCTCTCTCTCTCGTCCACTCGCCTTGCCTTTGAGGATGTGCGGGCACGTTTATCCAGGTCCTCCTTTGCGTATAAGTCTCCATGCTCCCCACAGCCTTAGGGCCACCACAATACCAGATGGCAGTTCTGGACATGCGGGATGTCCCCAAAGAGAGATTACTTCAGATGATATGCAGACCCTGCTTTAAATTAAAAAGCAAGCTGGGTGAGGTGGCGCTTACTGCTGTAGTCCCAGCTACTTGGGAGGATCACTTGAGCCTAGGAGTTCGAGTCCAGCCTGGGCAACATAGGGAGTAAACGTCTCTAAAAAAATAAAAAGCAAGATAAATGGTTGTTTCTCTTCAATATTGCTGATCTCTTCAATATTCCAGGCTCAATGCATAACATTGAGTCTGTGCCGGTGTCTTAACCATTTGCTTTGTGATCTTAAAGAAAAATACTATTTATGAACCTGTATTACTAAACAGACGGCTACTACAGAGTTAACGTAATTGGTTCAAGTCACAGAGCTGAGAATTTGTCACTGATCTGAATCCAACCAACCCCTCAAGAGAAAGTGTCCATGGATCAAGCCTTCCTTTGGCCCAGGTATGTCATTAGCACTTCTCTCTTGCTGGAAAGCTTCTAAACAATGGCAAGCCACAAGCTCAACCATGTGCAGTGGCAAAAGCAATCCATAAGTGTAATATATATATATACACACACACACACACACACACAAAACACATTTATAGTTTTCCTGGCTGTCTTCTATGTATAGATAAAACTGATTTTCATTTGTGGAGGTGGAAAAGAGTTTGCTTTTCATACAAATATATTTAAGAACATATTAATCATTTAAATATAAAATGGTAAGAAAAGTGTGCAGGTGGTAATGCCAGTCATTTTATATCTGACATGAGGCAGAGAATCTTGCTCATAGCTTGATAACCCTGGGTTGAGGATGATTTTGTGGGAGCAGTGAATGGCTCTCTTTGGACCACATGACACATGTTCATGTGGTAGATGACAATGACAGTATATACAGCTAGGCACTCCAGGCCTGGCTTCTTTGTCTGTAAGTAAATATCCCCCATGCAATGTATAATTATTTTAAAAAATAATAATAAAGCAATAACTAATATTGTAGAATGTTTGCCAAGCACCATTCCAAGCTCCTTACATGTATAAAATTCTTTCATCTTACAAGCCAGATGCCATTATTATGCTCCTATTACAGGAGACACAGAGAGGTTGTGAGGCACAGCTAAAAGTGACAGAGGTGGGATGTGCACTCATGCATGCTGTCTGCACCATCATGCCCTCACCCATTGTGTTAGTTTGTTTTCACACTGCTGATAAAGACATACCCAAGACTGGGCATTCTACAAAATAAAAGGGTTTAATGGACTTACAGGTCCACATGGCTGGGGAGGCCTCACAATCATGGCAGAAGGCAAGGAGGAGCAAGTCATGTCTTACATGGACGGGAGCAGGCAAAGAGAGAGCTTGTGCAGGGAAACCTCCATTTTTAAAACCATCAGATCTCATGAGATTCATTCACTATTATGAGGACAGCATGGGAAAGACCTGCCCCCGTGATTCAATTACCTCCCACTAGGTTCCTCCCATGACACTTGGGAATTGTGGGAATTACAATTCAAAATGAGATTTGGATAGAAGCCCAGCCAAACCATATCTTTCTGCCTCTGACCCCTCCCAAATCTCACATCCTCACATTTTGAAACCAATCATGCCCTCCCAACAGTCCCCCAAAGTCTCAGCTCACTTCAACATTAACTCAGAAGTCCACAGTCTAAAGTATTATCTGAGACAAGGCAAGTCCCTTCTGCCTATGAGCCTGAAAAATCAAAAGCAAGTTAATTACTTCCTAGACACAATGGTGGTACAGGCATTGGATAAATACAGCAATTCCAAATGGGAGACATTGGCCAAAATGTTTTGGGGCTACAGGCCCCATAAAAGTCCAAAATCCAGCAGGGCAGTCAAATCTTAGAGCTCCAAAATGGTCTCCTTTGACTCCATGTCTCATATCCAGGTCACGCTGATGCAAGAGGTGGGTTCCCAAGGTCTTGGGCAGCTCTGCCCCTGTGGCTTTACAGCTGCCCTCCTGGTTGCTTACATGGCTGGCACTGAGTGTCTGTGGCTTTTCCAGGCACGTGGTGCAAGCTGTTGGTGGATCTACCATTCTGGGGTCTGGAGGATGGTGGCCTTCTTCTCACAGCTCCACTAGGTGGTGCCCCAGTAGGGCCTCTGTGTGAGGGCTCTGACCCCACATTCTCTTCCACACTGCCCTAGCAGAGGTCCTCCATGAGGGCCCCACCCCTACAACAAACTTCTGCATTTCCATACAACTTCTGAAATCTAGGCAGAGGTTCCCAATTCCTGACTTCTGTGCACTCACAGGCTCAACATTATGTGGAAGCTGCCAAGGCTTGGGGCTTGCACCTTCTGAAGCCACAGCCAGAGCTTTACATTGGCCCCTTTTAGCCATGGCTGGAGTGGCTAGGATGCAGGGCACCAAGTCCCTAGGCTGCACACAGCACAGGGACCCTAGACCTGGCCCATGAAACCACTTTTTCCTCCTAGGCCTTTGGGCCTGTGATGGGAGGGGCTGCTGTGAAGTCCTCTGACATGCCCTGGAGACATTTTCCCCATTTTCTTGGGGATTAACATTCTGCTCCTTGTTATTTATGCAAATTTTTGCAGCCAGCTTGAATTTCTCCTCAGAAAAGGGTTTTTTTTTTCTTTCTATTGCATTGTCAGGCTGCAAATTTTCCAAGCTTTTATGCTTTGTTCCTCTTATAATTCTGAATGCCTTTAATAGCACCCAAGTCACCTCTTGAATGTTTTGCTGCTTAGAAATTTCTTCCACCAGATGCCCTAAATCATCTCTCTCAAGCTCAAAGTTCCACATATCTCTAAGGCAAAGGCAAAATGCCACCAGTTTCTTTGCTAAAACATAACAAATATCAACTTTGCTCCAGTTCCCAACAAGTTCCTCATTTCCATATAAGACCACCTCAGCCTGGACTTTATTGTCCGTATCACTGTCAGCATTTTGGGCAAAGCCATTCAACAAGTCTCTAGGAAGCTGCAAACTTTCCCACATTTTTCTGTCTTCTGAGCCCTCCAAACTGTTCTAACTCTTGCCTGTTACCCAGTTCGAAAGTTGCTTTTTTTTCTCTTTCAGAGATGAGACTCTCACTTTTTTTGTTTTTTGGTGGTGAAGTAGGCCGTGAACCAGGACTGCCTGACACCAAAACCCATGCCCTAGGCTCAGGCTGCCTTCTGAAATCTCTTCACAGGGAAACAGAGAAGTCAGTGGCCCTGACCTCTAGGCCAAGAGACTCATCTTCCTCTTTGATTCAACATCAAATAGGATTCCCTCCACATAGCCAGGGGAAACTAATCACTGGCTTTAATTACAAATCAGCTAGGGCCTCACTCTTCCCTAATGAGCACCCCTACACTCGCCAAACTGCGGGATCTGCTATCACTCCTGCATGGGCAAACAGGAACGTTTGCAACCCATGATTACACACACTGCATCTTGCTGGGAAAATGCTCGGCTCTTCCCTCCACAGCCCCAGTCACTTTGGTGGATTGACATAGTCAAGGGCTGAAATTTGAAAGGGAAAATTCAGCTTGAGCTTGGGCAGAACTTTCAAAGATTCAGAGCCAAGTCACAACAGGGAACTCTCAGGTGTCAGCAAGTGTCCTGTGACTCTGGGCAGGCTAATTCTCTTTTTCTTTCTCTCTTTCTCTCTCTTTTTGAGACAGAGTCTTGCTGTATTAACCAGGCTGGAGTGCAGTGTCAAGATCTCTGCTCACGGCAACGTTCACCTCCTGGGCTCAAGCGATCTTCCCACCTTACCCCTTTGTAACCAGATTTTGAATCATTGTTAGTTTATTTTTATTTTATTTTACTTTTCTTTTTTGAGATAGAGCCTCATTCCGTCGCCCAGACTGAAATGCAGTGGCACGATCTTGGCTCATGGCAACCTCCGCCTCCCGGGCTCAACTAATCTTCTCACCTCAGCCTCCCAAGTAGCTGGGACTATGCCAGGCTAAAATTGCTAGTTTCATCAGGCTCTGATCCACAATGGCCTTTTGCTATCTGCCTCTTGAGAAATCTCTCTCTTTTTGTATAAATGACAAAGTTTTAAAAATGTATTTTCTGAAATCAGTGTTTTACACGCCAAAATTTAAAAAAAGGTTTATGTCTGGGAAGCATAGGTAGTAAAAAGTTCCTTCATCATGGAGTTTGAGAAGCCTGGTGTGGGAATCAAGCAGCTGACGAACTGGGTTCCACCCCGTCATCTCTTTGAAGCCTAAAATCTGATGAGGAAACTGAAATTGGGTAGGGAAATCAGAAAATAAAAATGAGAGATGGAGAAGTTTCTGTGCCACATTTGATATGACCAGAGGTGATCATGGATGTCCCCCCATCATGATCTGGTACAGTGCAATTCCATTTTACAGAAGATGAAGCTCAGTGAGGTAACCTGGCTTGCCAGAAGGCGCTCAGATTGTTAGCGACTCAGATTTCCATCCAGAGCCCGGGTCTCTGAACTCCTGGTTCAATCCCTAACCCTGGTCCATTAATTCAAAGTCACACAAAGGAAAGGAGAGTCAGAATCAAGTCAAAACTGTTTTATTGTCATTTACATATTTAATAGAAAAAGGAATGTAGCAAATGGCTCAGGGTTGTATAAAAAAAAAAATCCAGGTTTGTACAGGTTGCTCTATTTACATCTGGGAGCAGAGCTGTCCCCACATCAGGCACAGCAGCTGCACTTCTCCGATGCCCCTTTGCAGATGCAGCCCTGGGCACACTTGGCACAGCCCATGGGACAGCAGGAGCAGCAGCCTGGGCAAAAAGGGAGAGTGAGACGTCAGAGCCGACTCAATCAGGCACCTCCCTGTGTCAACAGCAGGCCTGGCTCGAGGTCAGACTCCAGACCTGGAGGATGTCTTTTTAGGTTGGCACAGCTCTGTTCTGAGACCACAGGTGGTACCTTTGGGGTTTGTGTCTCAATAGAAAAAGGCTGCCCTGCCGCATTCGAACTCAGAGCAGAAATCTTGGAGAGGGAATGACATGGCCAACAGGGGCAAAGAAAGGCGTTCCCCAGAAGCATGCACTCCAGGCCAGCCTTGAGTTCCCTCCCAAGTTTAGCCACAGCGCCAGATTCCTGGAGATGGCCCCCCACTCACTCTTCTTGCACGAGGTGCATTTGCACTCTTTGTACTTGCAGGAGCTGGCACAGGAGCAGGAGGCCCCTGGAAGGAAGAGATAAAGGCAGTGAGCAGTGAGTGAGACGCAGAAGGTACAGCAGTGGGTCAATGAGTCTCCAGTGCGCCATCCTCTGTGCAGGGCCAGCCCTCAGAGCTCCTTTCCCACTCAGGACAGAGGAAGACAAGCCCCACGTCCTCTCCACTCATGCTGGAAAGGGCAAGCACCCTCCTGTTTTACCCCACCAGGAAGGTCCCAGATGCACACACAACCCAGGAAGACTGGGACTGGGGCCCAAAACCTCCTGTCCTGAATCTCAAAGACGCGGTGTTTCCTGCCTCCCACCCACCCTGCTTGCTCAGAGCCTGGACAGAGCATTGGGGCTTGGTCAGAAGTCCCCTGACCAACCAGGTGAGGTGGAACAGAACAGCCTTGAGCCTCAGAACGCTCAACTGTAACATAGAGGCACAGTGAAGAGGGCAATGCTCTCAGGAGCTATTCCAAGAAGAAAGTACTGGACGAAGTAAAGGGTCCCCTTCTGCTCAGAGCTTAAAATGCGACCTCCTCAAACGCAGGGACACTGTACTGTGGCTGGGAATTGGGCATTCCCAGGCCCAGAGCCGGGCTTCCCTTACCAGTGGCGCAGGAGCAGTTGGGGTCCATTTCCAGCCAAGAGAGGAGGAGAGAGGCGAAGAGGCCGTCAGGCAGCTGGAAGGCGCGTTGGAGCCTGGAGTCGGCTGCTTCCCCTGCAGGCGGAGATGGGACCGCACGCAGAGGCCCCGCCCCGCGCTTGCACCCGCCCGGGTGAGTCTGGGCCTCCTGTGGATACACGGTGGAACTGTGAGCAGCAGGCGGGCCGGACGCAAGGTGTGCACCGCGGGTGTCTTGTTTGGCGCTCGCTCGCTTGCTCAGGCCTATGCACCTGGTGGTCCGCGGCGCCCCTGCCGTCCTGCTCCCCGCAACTTCCCCATTTTTCGCATTTCCTTGTGGTTGCTGGACATCCCCGTCCCCGAGCGTTCCGGGAGCCCAGCCTCTGGTGGTCGCAATATTCCCACCCCCACCACCCCATCTGCGGTATTTTGCCTTTCCTGGAGCCGATGTGCAACCCCAGCTTCGTCCCTGGATAGGCCTGAGCCGGCGAGCGCGGCGAGGGAGTTGTGTGCAGAGAACAGTCATGGATGTGACCCTTGCTTTCTGCCGTCCTGCCCTCTAGCACTGCCTGTCACTATCCCCACCATGGTCCTTCTGCCACTTTCTCTTGAGCCCAGCAACAGGGTGGAGGCGAGCCCACCCTTCCATTCCTCATGCCTGAGCAGTTGTATGGGCACATTTGTCTGGGGCCTCCTTTACACAAAATTCTACAGGGTCTCCTCCAAAGCCTAGTGTGCCCACCCAACTCCAGGACAGTAGTCCTGAAAATATGGAGTGCCCCCAAGGGCGGGATCTGCTTAGGTGACTCCAGACCCGGAGGATGCAGAATCTATGTTCAATAAGAATATTTACCTTTCAATTTTCCTATTACACAACAATCTGCATGAGTCTGTTTAATCATTTTAGTTTTTTGTACCCTCTCAAGAACAATAAAAGAGAAATACTATTCTAAGCACGTATTTCCAATGGAAAAACTAAGGCACAAAGAGCCTTAGTAACTTGCCCAAAGTTATGGCTCTATGAAATGGTGCTATGCTACCTGAATCCAGTCAGCTTCCCAAGAGGAAGAAAGAAAACATGAAGATTTCTTTTGGCCAAGATATGTCTGCAACACCACTGTGCTGCTCAAAATTATTATTATTATCATTATTTTGAAACAGGGTCTCACTCTGTCATCCAGGCTGGAGTTCAGTGATGAGATCATGGCTCACTGCAGCCTCAATCTCCTGGGCTCAATCTATCCTCCCACCTCAGCCTCCCAAGTAGCTGGAACTACAGGTGCAGGCCATCATGCCTGGCTAATTTTTTGCCTTTTTTTTTTTTTTTTTTTTTGTAGACACAAGATTTCATCATGTTGCTCAGTCAGGCTGGTCTCAAACTCCTGGGCTCAAGTGATCCGCCTGCCTTGGTCTTCCAAACTGCTGGGATTACAGGCATGAGCCCCCGTGCAGGTCTGCTTGAACTTTTTAAATCAGGGGTGGAGTGCGGTGGCTCACACCTGTAATCCCAGCACTTTGGGAGGCCGAGGTGGACAGATCACGAGGTCAGGAGATAGAGACCATCCTGGCTAACATGGTAAAACCCCATCTCTACTAAAAAAAATACAAAAAATTATCCAGGCATGGTGGCTGGCACCTGTAGTCCCAGCTACTCGGGAGGCAGGAGAATGGCGTGAACCCGGGAGGGGGAGCTTGCAGTGAGCCCAGATCAACGCCACTGCACTCTAGCCTGGGTGACAGAGTGAGACTCCATTTAAAAAAAAAAAAAAAAAAGAAAGAAATTTTTTAATCAGGGAGAAGCGTCTCTCTCAACCCTGGACAGCTTGCAAAGCGATGGAGATGGGAAATTTATTAAATATGTATATATACACGAAATACACATTAGAGTAATCTACGTCTGTAAGTAAGACTGATTCTTGATTTTAGCACTGATGAAAACTTTGCTTTCATTTAAATATATGTGATGATTAGTTTTATGTGTCAACTTGGCTGGGCAAAGTGTCCAGTTCCTTGGTCAAACACCAGCCTAGATATTGCGGCAAAGTTATTTTTTAAGATGTGATTAACATTTAAATCAGTAGTCTTTGAGTAAAACAGATGTCGGAGGGGATTTATCAAGTGTTACCTGCCCATTCAGCCTGGGAGGGTCCAGAGGACACCACTTTCACCACATCTATGAGAAATAAATTTGTGACGGGCGTCCTAGCATCCTGGAAGAGCTGTGTGGTCACTCTTTTTTGCAGGTAGAAATTCAGTGGAAACTGCTGCTGCTGAATTGGGAACCCTAAAAGCAATGGCAATAATTTGGTCCCAGTGTGGCAGGGGCCAAGGGACAGCACTTAATTGCCAAAGGCAGCATGGGCCTGGTTATTGTCATGGATGGCACAGCCAAAGCAGAATAGTATGACTTGCAGGCCAGGAGCAGTGGCTCACACCTATAATCCTAGCACTTTGGGAGGCTGAGACAGGTGGATCACTCGAGCTCAGGAGTTTGAGACCAGCTTGGCGAACATGGCGAAAGTCTGTCTCTACCCCTCCAAACATACAAAAATCAGCTGGATGTGTTGGTGCCTGCCTGTAATTGTAGCTACTTTGGGGGCTGAGGTGGGAGGACCACTTGAGCCTTGGAGGTCGAGGCTGCAGTGAGCCATGACACTGCTCTCCATCCTGGATGACACAGCGAGACCCTCTCTCAAATAAAAAGAATAATATGATTCACAGAGACCTGTGGTGTTGGCTAGTTGATCATGGTGGTCGTACGAGCAAACAGAGGAGTCAGCCTACAAAAATCTTACTCATCTGTAGAATCAGAATATCTATTTCCTGTCCCCATGACTTTATGCTTTGTGGGTCTCAAGGTATTAGTTCCAAAAGGAGGAATGCTTCCTTGGGAGACACAGTGATTCCATCAAACTGGAAGTTATGAGTCCCACCAGGCCACATTGAGTCCTCAGACTTCTGTATCAACAGGCAAAGAGGCTGGGCACTGTGGCTTACACCTGTAATCCCAGCACTTTGGGAGGCCAAGGTGGGTGGATCACCTGAGGTCAGGAGCTTGAGACCAGCCTGGCCAACATGGAGAAACCCCATCTCTACTAAAAATACAAAATTAGCCAGGCGTGGTGGTGCATGCCTGTAATCCCAGCTACTCAGGGGGCGAGTCAGGAGAATTGCTTGAACCTGGGAGGCGGAGGTTGCGGTGAGCTGAGATCACGCCATTCCACTTCAGCCTAGGGAACAAGAGCAAAATTCCATCTCAAAAAAAAGAAAGAAAAAAAAGAAAAGAAAAAAGGAAAAGAAAAGAAACAACAACAACAACAACAACAACAACAAAAAAAAACCAGGCAAAGTAAGGAGTCACTATTCTGGCTGGGGTGATTGTGGTTACTTCTTTGTAATTACAATCTCTGCAATGGAGGTAAGGAGGAGGATGTCTGGAATACAAGAGATCCCTTAGGGTGTCTCTTATTATTACCATGTCCTGTGATTGAAGCCAGTGGAAACAACCCAATTGGGACAGGAATGCATGGCCCAGACCCTTCCAGAATGAAGGTTTAGGTCACCCCACCAAGTAAAGAACCACCATTGGTTGAGATGTTTGCTGAAACGAGAGGTTTACACCTCTTTTAGGTTGTAAAAGAAGGAAACTGTAAATAGCAGCTATGACCATGTGACCAGTTACAGGTATGGAAATGAGGAATGTCATTGTTATGGGTATTTCTTCATTATGTTGTTATAAATGTGTGTGTGCGTCTGTGTGTGTGTGTGTGCGCGTGTGTGGCAAATATTTTTGTTTTCTTCCATCTCTTATCCCATTGTCATATAACAGGGGACATATTAACTTTACATCACAATATTTAAGTATTGCTAACTTTGTATCATACTATTTAGGTTATAAGATGTCAAGGAACATGCCTCAAGTATTTTGCAATCAGTTTTGGAAAGAGAGTTTGTGTCATTTCAGGCATACACAGGACAGTCGTCTCAGGTGGAGGTATGACTTTGTTTTAACATTAAGTATAGTTTAAGGAGATGTTTATGTCTGCCAAATTAACAAGTGGTGGACTGCAATGGTTAGTTTTATGAGTCAACTTGGCTAGGTTATCATACCCAGTTGCTTGGTCAAACACTAATGTAGATGTTGCTGTGAAAGTGTTTTTTTAGATCTGGTTACCATTTAAATCAGTAGGTTTTGGCTGGGTGCAGTAGCTCATGCCTGTAATCTCAGCATTTTGGGAGGCTGAGGTGGGTGCATCACTTGAGGCCAGGAGTTAGATAACATGGTGAAACCCTTTCTCTATTAAAAATACAAAAATTAGCCGCTTAATCTGTTAAATAAAACACAAAACGTAGCTGCTCTTTGAAAAATACAAAAATTAGCGTGGTGGTGCATACCTGTGATCCCAGCTATTTGGGAGGCTGAGGCAGGAGAATTGCTTGAAGCTGGAAGGCAGAGGTTGCAATGAGCTGAGATCACACCACTACACTCTGACCTGGGTGACAGAGCGAGATTCTGTTGCAAAAAATAAAATAAATCAATACATTTTGGGTAAAGCAGATTATTCATCATAATGTATGTGGGCCTCATCCAATCAGTTGAAGGCCTTAAGAGGAAAAACTGAGACCGAGGTCCCTGGAAGAGAAAGGAATTCTACCTGTAGACCACCTTCAGATGAAAGACTGTAATATCAACTTCTGACAGAATTCCCATGCTGCCAGCCAGCCTTGCAAATTTTAGACCAGCCATCCCCACAATCATATCAGCTAATTTCTTAAAGCTTTCTTTTTATCACTATCTATCTAGGGACATTTTATTGGTTCTGTGTCTTGGGGGAAACCATGAGTAATACATATACATGTTGGAAAATATGAATCATTTAAAGGAGAATTGTTAAGTAAAATTGTGGTATAGGTGGTAGCAGATATGGCAGGCATCCATTTGTACGTGCCACAAGGGCGTGGACTGTCCTGCTCATGGTTTTCTGTATCCAGTGCTGATCACAATTTCATGGGAAGACTGAAGACTCTCTGGACCACAGTTAACATGCTCAGGTAGTTGATGAGGAATGTAGAGGTCACATGGCTAGGAACAGCAGGCCTGGCTTATTGGTCTGGAGGTAGAAAAACATCCCTATGCTATGAATAAAGATAATAAAATTATAGCTAGGTTGTGCATAGTGGCTCATGTCTGTAATCCCAGCACTTTGGGAGCCCGAGGCTAGCGGATCACCTGAGCCCAGAAGTTCAAGACCAGCCTGGCCAACATGATGAAACCCCATTGCTACTAAAAATATAAAAATTAGCCAGGCAGGGTGGCATGTGCCTGTAGTCCCAGCTACTCAACAGGATGAGATGGGAGGATCACCTGAGCCCAGGAGATGCAGGTTGCAGTGAGCTGAGATCACCCCACTACACTCCAGCCAGGGTGACAGGGTAAGACTTTGTCTCAAAAAAATAAAATAAAATAACAAAATAAAATAAAATAAAATCATAGCTAATATTGTAGTCTGCTTGATACATGGCAAGTGCCATTCTAAGTTCTTTGCATGTATTAAGTCATTTGCTGTCACCAGCCAGACCCTATTATTCAGCCTATCTTACAGTGGAGGAGACTGAGCCACAGAGAGGTTGTGTCACTCAGGTATAAGTGACAGAGCTAGGTTTTGCACCCATGCATGCTGACTGCATCATAATGCCCTCAACCACCACCCTGTGTCACCATGTTCCATGAAAAACAAGGACACTGAAAATCTGGTAGTGAGGCAGCAGTAGAAAGAGCACTGAGCTGCCAGTCATGCCCTCTGCATAGCTCTGACCTCTCTTGGCCTCAGTATGCCACCTCTCAAGCCAGGGACACAATTGGGCTAACTGACCAAGGGCTGACCCAGCTCTGAACTCTGAGAGGCAGGGCTTAGAGCCCAGTGACATCATGATCTGCCAACTGTAGCCAAGATGAGAGGCCAGCTGTAGTGAAGGTTCCGGCCTCTGACTTCTAAGCTGTGTGACCTTGGGCAGGTTGCTTAACCACTCTGGAAGATGACATAATCAGTTTCGTCCCTGCACGTTCACTCTTTCACTGGCTCATGGGGTGTTCAAATGATAGGAAAAATGAGAATGGTTCTTATGTTTGTTCAAATGCTGTGGCAGCATCTTAATCCCAGAGGGCTTTGTGCAGGAAGTCATCCACCCTCCACCTGGTACACGGTCAGGGAAACTTCACTCCACTCCCCAGCCTCCAACCCAGACTAATTCTTCCCAGACCCGTTTTTCCCCAAGAGCTTATCAAGAGAGATTCTGTCTCCAACAAAGTCCATGTAAACAGAGTGATCCTAATGGTTATTAAACCCTAGCCAGGAGCCAGGCCAAGATCTCATTTAATCCATAAATAGGGATACCATCTTTTTTCTACAGGTGAGGAAATTGAGGCTCAGAGAGGTTGAGTGACTCGCCCAGGCCACACAGCCAGTAAGTGGTAAAGTGGGCTGTGAACTAGGACTGCCTGACATGAAAACCCATGCCCTTGGCACAGGCTGCCTTCTAAAACTCTCTCTATAAGGAGCACCTTCAGCCAAGTGTGCTCCTGATTCCTGGGCCAAGGGACTCATCGTCCTCTGACTGAACTTCAAATAACATTCCCTCCACATAGCCAGGGGGCCTAACCGTTGGCTTTAATTACAAGTCACTCAGAGCTTCACTCCTTTCTAATGAGCGCCACCACACCCTCCAAACTGCTGAATGCCATCACCCCTGCGTGGGCAGACAGGAAGAACTTCATCTGCAACCCGTGATCACATACACTGCATCTTGCTGGGAACATGCTGGGCATTTCCCTCCACATCCCCAGCCACTTTGCTGGTTTAGGTAGCCAAAGGCTGAAATTTGAGAGAAGTAGTTTCAGCCTGACCTTGGGAGGAACTTACAAAGATTCAGAACCAAGGCAAAACGGGGAGCTCTCAGGGGTCTGAAAGTGTCCTATCAGTGACACTGGGCAGGACAAGCCTGATGGTTCCTTGTGGGGATGTCTGGATCAGTGCTGCTCAGGGTGTGCCAGCCACACACTGGGGCTAGTCTGAGAACTGTTTCCAGGATGCAACGCACAACTTTGGACAAATGTGTAGTGTTGATCATTCTTTTATTTTTCCTATGTTAATTTGTTCTCCATATATTTGTTGAACATTTCTTGTTGAATCTAAAAAATGGTCTTTGTATTTTGTGTCCTTTAAACGTTCATTTTCTTATTAACTCATTATTTTACCAGAGTTTAGGTCTGTGACTAATGGAAAACAAAACTGGTCATTCACCACAGGGAGTTTGGGAAACCGGATGTCAGATTCTAGCCACTGGGGAGCTGGGGTTCACCCTCTGTAGTCACTTTTAAGTCTAAAATCCCACAAAGAACTGAAGTTGGGCATGGAAATCAGAAAGTGAAAATGAGGAATGGAGAAGTTTCTGTGCCACATTTGACATGAAACTGAAAGTGATTACCTATGTGTCCCTCCTGCCCCCATATGATCTGGCACAACGCCATTCAGTTTTACGGAAGATGAAGCTCAGTGCGGTAGCCTGGCTTGCTAGAATACACTCTTTCGTAGCGGCTCACATTTCCATCCACAGCCCAGGTCTCTGCCCTCCCAGTTCCATCGCTCAACCCAGTCCCTTATTTTTAAGGCATATAAAGGAAACCAGAGGCAGAATCACGTCAAAGCTGTTTTATTATCATTCATATTATTTCATAGAAAAAGGAATGCAGCAAACGATCAGGGTCAGGGTTGTACATAAAAAAATCCAGGTTTGTAGAGGTCGCATTATTTACATCTAGGGGCAGCGCTGTCCCAGCATCAGGCGCAGCAGTTGCACTTGTCCGACGCCCCTTTGCAGATGCAGCCCTGGGCACACTTGGCACAGCCCACAGGGCAGCAGGAGCAGCAGCCTGGGGGCAGAGAGGAGGCGGCAGAGATGAGTACTAGGGACACAGGGAATAAGGATTCCTGCTCTCCCTGATAAGGATCACTGAGGAGGCAACAACTTCCGCGTAGTGGGGCATCCCCAGACTGCTTTCATTCCCCTGAGGATGGTGGAGAGGGGACAGGCTGGAGGACAGTGAGGGGTTAGAGGAAAGAGAGGATCCCACTTACTTTTCTTGCAGGAGGTGCATTTGCACTCTTTGCACTTGCAGGAGCCGGCGCAGGTGCAGGAGTCACCTGCAAGGAGAAAAGACAGAGGTGAGAACGGTCCCTGGATACCTGAAGGCGTGACGGCGTGCTAAGAGCCCAGGGCAGAGTTCCTCTGTCCACAACCGATTCCTGGGAACTTGAGCAAGCCATTAACTCAGATCTCCTTAACGGTAAAAAGAGGGCTCCGAATAACCTAGAATGGATTGAAAGATACCCCAAAACGCTTTGGGAAGGAGCAACTCCTGTCCTGAAATTGAGTGATCAGAGAAAGAAAGAGGGGTCAGAAATTGCCTCTCTAGCGCTACAGTCTACACTTGGCATCCCCAGCCCCTTACCGGCGACGCAGGAGCAGTTGGGATCCATGGCGAGTTGAAGAGGCGGCTGGAGTCGGGACAGGTTGCACGTGGGATCGCTGGGACTTGGAGGAGGCGTGGTGGAGCAGAGCGCTGCGAGCAGTGTTTATAGCTGAAAAGACCCGGGACGAGTGCAAAAGCCCCGCCCCGGCCGGGCGCTGCCTGCACACGCCCCGCGCTGAGTCACTCGCGGCTCCCGGCTAAACACCCGGCTGCGCGCACTGGGCCGGGCGCAACCGGCCTGCACACGGACCGCGGGAGGTCAGTTCCCTGAAGCCCGCCCACGTGCGCTCCGGGGACGCCTCGGCGCGGAAGAAGCTGGGTGCAGCGGCAGGACACGGTGTACTGGCAGGACACGGTGTATTGGCAGGACACGGTGTACCGGGTGCCCACGCCGCGCGCCCCCGCCGTGTGCACAGCTTCCCTCCCTCCTGTCTGTACTCGAACCTGAGCCGTTAGCGCGCAGGTGAAAGCGGGACTTGGGAATGCTGCTTGCGTGGAAAACTGGTTGGAAGTGCAGACAGGTTACAACTCTGTAGCAGTCAAGGCTTAATAATTGTGCAGCATCACAGTAAACCCGTGGAGTTGTTACTGATGACCTATCCGTTGCATGCTGAGTACTTTAGCGTGCAGCAGGGACTGTAGGAAGTGTGTTGTGTGTGAGATATCACTTCATTCTGTAACAACCCATAAGATAAGTACTCTCCTGTATTCTCATCGTAGGGAGGAGAAAACTGCAGGTCCAGAGAAGTTACTTGTCCAGGGTCACACAGCTAGTGAATGGCAGAGCAGGGTGAATGTGACCAGGCCCCAGCAGATGCTGACGGTCCACTAACAGAGACACCAAGGAGGGAGAGTAAGGACAAGAAGCCACAAGCTTGGTCCTCAGGAAGCTCAGGGACTGGGGGAACAGAGAGGAGGAGACCCCATCCAGCCTGGGAGGAGGTGGGCCATTGCCTTGGGCCTGAGGGTAAGAAGGTGTTTGCCAGGCAGGGAGGGGGAAGGATTTGTGTTCTGGCCTGGGAAGGGAAGAACTAGCGGGAACACTGGAATCGCCCTGAGACATTTGGAAGGGAAAACCCCCATAAGAATGTGGAGGCTGAGGGGAAGAGCCCAGGTGGCATCCAGATTCCTCTCTGGAGAGGCACATCCTGCCTCCCTGTCTGCACGTGTCTGGCGCTGTGTAAGGGTCTTAGATCATCAACTTTGGAAAGCCCGAAGTGTGTCATGCTAGGAGTCAGGAAGCGGTTACTGGAAGCTTCCTGGCAGGCTTAGGAAATGCTGATTGCCACAGTGGGAGTTTAGTGAGGTGATGGGGCGGGGGCAGGGAGGACAGGCTGTCCTTGCAACTCTTACTGTAAGTTCCTGTGGAAACGTCTTCCTAGCTCAGCTGAATTTCACTTCCTCTGGGGACCCTGTCCTGACCCCCATGACTGTGGCTGCCCGTAGAGGTGCTGGTAAACATCCTGTTCGTTCCCCTCCTGGCACTTTCCATGCCTGTGGTATGTATAAACTGGGGGGACTCTTGGATTAGTGTCTCTTCCCCTCCTCACCAACCCCTGACCACTGGAAATGCCAAGGGCAGTCATCGCCTGCCTCTGGAATTGAGTCTTCAGCTTCCAACACAGGGCCAAGTTTGCAGTAGATGCTTAATAAATATTTGTCAAATAAATTCATGAGGGTAATGGCCTGGATTGTTCTTCCCTTCCCAGCCCCCACCTTGTATGAAGGCCGACTACAAAATGAAAATAAACACCTCTTCACCACCCTGGAACCTGTGTGCTCACTCAAGTAAAAACACCACACAGGGCAGGAGGGGTGAGCTCTCAGATGTACTAAATTTCAGTGGTCACTCGGCCACTCACTTGCTCAGTGACCTTGGGGCAATTACGTGACTGGACTCTTCTGATCCCTGGTTTACTCATCTGTCAAATGACTGGGTTGTACTAGAATTTATATCCAAACATACCCTGAGTTTAGAGCCAAGATCTTTTGAAATCTCATGACGTCTGGCAGCTCTGTGGATTGAGAGCTCTCTGGGCAGTGGGCCGATTTTGTTGTTGTTATTTATGTATGCACAGTATTATATACCAAATCCCTGGTTGCTAATAACTCAGATGGTCACCTATCCACTCAAGGCAAACAATCCAACTCTGTGAAGAAACAGAAGAGCTTATTTTGCCCTCAAAAGCATTGGTTCTAGCCCTGGGTCTGTGCCAACCATGTTGGCGGTAAAACTTGCTTGTGGGCCTGAGCTGTCTCCTTTGAATCACTTTGACTCTGTGAGGGGAGGGAGGGATAGTGACTCAGGGAAGGTGGAGCAGGTCACAGGCCTAGTCTGTTCTTCTCCCTGCCCCCAGAAGCTGCACTGTGCTTGGGACAGAGGTGGAGAGGGAGGACCCACCTGCACGTTTGCATCCCTGACTTGGCAGGGGATGAGGGAGTGAAACCAAGCAACATTGGATAAGGAAAAACATCCCCCTAAATATCTGGTGTGAGTCATCAATGTGAGGTGATGATGTGGCCCTGGGCTGCATTAAGAGAGGTATGCCATGTAGAGTGAGAGAGGTTATGTTTTTCATCCTTCTTTTAGGTGCAGGGGTGGATACGTATAGGTCTGCTGCCCAGCCATCCACTCGTCCTTCCTCTGTGATGATATCCTTGGTTTTCCTTTGAAGAATCACCCCTCCTTATTCCCAGTCCATATGGTTTTGATGGAGTATGTCCCATCCGTGAGCTCCTAGGCCATTCTACCTTCCTGGCCACAGTAATTGGCTCTGATTGGGCCACACAGCCACGGACCAAAGAGAATCAGTGATATTTTTGCTGGGAATGTTGGGAGAGTGGCAGATGGTCTTTCCATCTGGACTTGAACCTGAGAGAAAGTGAAGTTGAGTGAGTTTCTAAAGCTTTTTGGCTCTGTGAGAAGAGTCCAAAAATAAAATAATCACAAAGGAAATGGAGCCTGACAATATCTTGGAACACCTGGATCCAGCCATGCCTGAAGCCATTATGAGCCAATCATTTCCTTTTTTGCTTAAATTATTCCAGATAGAGTCCTCACTGGCGTAGTTGGGCAGAATCCCCCTCTGCCCTGAGGGCCGTGTTCATTGTTGGGCTTCCGTTGTCCAGAAGACAGTTGATCACAGGGGTCCTAAGGCCCAAAACCCTATCATGTGAGCATCAGCTGAGAGAGATAGGCAGGTTTGATCTGGAAGGGAACAGTTACCTTCAAATATTTGGCAGTGGTTGCCCCAGTTATCTGTAACTGTGCAACCAATTACCCACAATTTAGCAGCTCAAAACAACGACCATTTTATTTTCTTTCCTGAATTTGTGGGTCAGGAGTTGGAGCAGTGCTCACTTGGGTGATTCTTTTGTTTTATGTGTCATTAGCTGAGGTCACTCGGTGCTGTTCGGGTGGTGGATGGGCTGGTCTGGAGAATCTAAGATGGCTTCAGTCACACATCTGGCACTTTGGCAGGGATGGCTGGAGGCTAGGCACAGCTGGAACTGTTGACCAGGGCTCCACATGTGGCTTCTTCAGCATGGTGGCCTCAGGGCAATTAGACTCAGGTCATATAGATGAGAGTTTCAAGAGATGGGAGTGGTAGCTGCAAGTCTCTTAAACCCTGGACCCTGAAATTAGTACAGGTCGCTTGCACCACACTCTATTGGTCAAGCAGTGGGAGAAGCTGCCCAGATTCAAGAGGAGGGGAACGAGACCCCCTGTCTTGAAGAGAGGAGTCAACGAATTTCAGGCGTGTCTAATCTGCCATAGTAGTCATGGGGAATAATATTGAGCTCCTGCTGTGAGTCAAGACTTGTGCTAAGAACACTATGGGTTTATCTTAAAGCCTAACACAGTCCTATAAGGCAGGTGCTGTTATCTCCATTTTACAGATGATGCGCTGAAGAGTTACGGGATCTGTTCAGGGTAACACAGCTTGTAAGTGGCAGAACTGGGATTTGAACCCATACCTATATGTTTATGCCATCCTGAAAAGAGAAAATTAGGCTTGCTTTCTGTGGTCCTAAGGGCAGAATCAGGACAATTGCAGTTGGCGGGGAGGGGGTAAGGTTACAGGAATAAAGGTTGTGTTCCAGGTAGCAGGGTCTTTCCCCTTCTCTCCTCTCCTTCCCTCTCCTCCCGTCTCTTTTACTTTCTTTTCTTTTTTTAAAGACAGGGTCTCAGCTCTGTTGCCAGGCTGGAGTGCAGCAGTGTGATCATGGCTCACTGCAGCCTTAACCTCCTGGGCTTAAGAGATCCTCCCACTTCAACCCTCCTGAGTAGCTGAGACTATAGGTGTGTACCACCACACTTGGTTAGTTTTTGTTTTTTGTGTTTTTTTTTTTGGTAGAGATGGGGTCTCATTATGTTGCCCAGGCTGGCCTTGAACTCCTGGACTCAAGCAACTCTCCCGCTTCAGCCTTCCAAAGTGTTGGAATTACAGGTGTGAGCCACTGCACCCAGCCAGAAAGTCCTTCTTGCAATTAGAGCTGGTTATGAGTGGAAGGGACCCCTTGGGGGATAGTTCCCTGTTACTACAGCAGAGGCCAGCAGATCCCAGCATTAAATAGGGGGATAGGAAGAGGTCAGTTTCCTTCTTCCCCGGGAGATTCTGTGACTCAGTGGCCCGCATCACAGGTACCATCTAGCCACTCTTAGTTCTTCCTCCATCTGTGGATGCTGCCTTCATTTTGGAGATGTATTAGTTATCTTGCTGCATTACAAATTACTTAGCAGCTCAAGACAACACTCATGAACTATCTCATAGTTTCTGTGGGCAGGAATCAGATAGGCTTAGCTAGGCCCTGTGGCTCAGGATGTCTTATAGATAGCCATCAAGGTGACAGCCAGGGCTGCAGTCAGCTCAAGTGTCAGCAGGGACAGGATCTGCTTCCAAGCTCCCTCATGTGGTTGTGGACAGAATTTGGTTCCTTGTGGGCTATGGTACTGCGGCTTCCCTCCTTGTGATGTAGGTCCCTCCACAGAGCATCTCACCATAGGACAGCGAGCCAGTGAGAGGGCCAGAGTGCAAACAAGGGTGGGAGTAAGAGAGAAGTCATAGTGTTTTATTTTTTTAATATTTATTTATTTATTTATTTGAGATGGAGTTTTGCTCTTGTTGCCGAGGATGGAGTGCAATGGCGCGATCTAGACTCACTGCAACCTCCGCCTCCCAGGTTCAAGCAATTCTCCTGCCTCAGCCTCCCAAATAGCTGGGATTTCAGGTGTGCGCCACCACGCCCAGCTAATTTTGTCTTGTCATCGTCTTTTATTCATTCATTCTTAGCGAAAGATAATATTAACTTTATTCAAGAGGCATCCAAGGCATGGGATCTCAATCACATGGCCTCCAAATAGTGATACGATAGTGGACCAGAGCAGGATACAGTCCCCTTCTCTCCCCTGCCATGTGGGGCGGGGATGAACAGGAAACTTTTCATTTTAAAACATCAGAAAAATTAGGCTGGGCACGATGGCTCACGCCTATAATCCCAACACTCTGAGAGGCTGAGGCGGAAGGATCGCTTGAGGTCAGGAGTTTGTGAAACCCCCTCTCTACAAAAGATTTTAAAAAGTAGCCAGATGTGGTGGTACGCACTGCTAGTCCCAGCTACTTGGGCAGCTGAGGTGGGAAAGTTGCTTGAGCCCAGGAGATTGAGGCTGCAGTAAGTTGTGATTGTGTCACTGCCTGGGTAGGGAGGGCAAGATTCCATCTCTATTTTTTAAAAATTAAATAGGTCAGGTGCAGTGGCTCATGCCTTAATCCCAGCACTTTGGGAGGCCGAGGTGGGTGGATCACCTGAGGTCAGGAGTTCAAGACCAGCCTGGCCAACATGGTGAAACCCCATCTCTACTAAAAATACAAAAATTAGCCGAACCTGGTGGCGGTGCCTGTAATCCTAGATACTCAGGAGGCTGAGGCAGGAGAATCACTTGAACCCAGGAGGCGGAGGCAGGAGAATCATTTCTGTCAGGCCTCTGAGCCCAAGCCAAGCCATTGCATCCCCTGTGACTTGCACGTATGCGCCCAGATGGCCTGAAGTAACTGAAGAATCACAAAAGAAGTGCAAATGCCCTACCTCGCCTTAACCGATGACATTCCACCACAAAAGAAGTGAAAATGGCCGGTCCTTGATAATATCAATTAAGCAATGATATTATCTTATGAAATTCATCTTCCTGGCTCATCCTGGCTCAAAAAGCTCCCCCACTGAGCACCTTGTGACCTCCACTCCTGCCCGCCAGAGAACAACCCCCCTTTGACTGTAATTTTCCTTTATCTACCCAAATCCTATAAAACGGCCCCACCCTTATCTCCCTTCGCTGACTCTCTTTTCGGACTCAGCCCGCCTGCACCCAGGTGATTAAAAAGCTTTATTGCTCACACAAAGCCTGTTTGGTAGTCTCTTCACACGGACGCGCATGACAGTTCCAACCTAGGAAGTGGAGGTGCAGTGAGCTGTGATCGCGCCACTGCACTCCAGCCTGGGTGACAGAGCGAGACTCTGCCTCAAAAACAAATAAATAAACATCAGAAAAATCATACCATTGACAATCTATAGTCAACCCAGGTGAAGGTTTTCATGCTACAGATTGTTTCCGTATAGTAGAAATCCTCTTTGTAAACCTTCACTTCTCTCAGTACTCTCCGTTGTTCCATAAAATAGGTATTTCTCCCTTTTCCAAATTATTTGGAAAATAACTTCCTCCCTCTTTTTTTCTTTTAATATTTGAATTAAGAAGTCATCATCTTTAAGTTCTAGGGTACATGTGCAAAATAAATAAATAAATTAATTAATTTTGAAAAAAAAGAAGTCATCATCTTTTGTAACCTAATCACGGAAGTGATCTCCCATCCCTGTTTCAGTATTCTATTCTTTAGAAGCAAGTCACTAGGTCCAGGCTGTACTCAAGGGGAGGGGATTACACCAGGGCATGAATACCAGAGTCTAGCATCACTGGGACCATCTTCAAAGCCTGGCTACCACTGGGCAAAGGTGCTGGTACGTGTGTGACTTCAGGCTCTTTGCATGTGCTGTTTCCTTTGTCTTGGATGCTCTCCTTAACCCTCTGTCTCCTTCATCTGGTGGGTCTCAGTTTAAAGGCAATTTGCTCAGGAAAGCCTTCCTGGAACCCCAAATAGGCCAAATCCATCTGTTACCAGCAAGCACATCCCTTCTTTGTAGCACTTATTGCAATTACAGTTGCCAGTAAGAAAGAAGTTAACATTTTTCTTTTTAATTATTTTTAATAGAGATGGGATCTTGCTATGTTGCCCAGGCTGGTCTTGAACTCCTGGCCACAAGCAATGCTCTTGCCTCAGCCTCCCAAAGCATTGGGCTTACAGGTGTGACTCACCACACCCAACCTGCTAACACTTTTCTTTTTTTTTTTTTTTAAGACAGAGTCTCGCTCTGTCGCCCAGGCTGGAGTGCAGTGGCCGGATCTCAGCTCACTGCAACCTCTGCCTCCCAGGTT
>NW_012118833.1:326655-340578 GCF_000951035.1 Colobus angolensis palliatus
CTCACTAAGAAAGGGCCATACCAGGCATTGGAGCTCCAGAACCTGACAGGTTGGCCTTCTGTCCCTCAGCCTCTCCCAGCAGCCGGTACTGTGTGTGGCTTTTTGTTTAATCCTTGTCTCCCCACGAGGCTGTGGGCTGTGTCTGCTGCATTCGTCCTCCTAGCTCTGGCACCTGGCACTGCGCCCGGCTCATGGTGGGTGTTTAATAATGCAGAGGAATGGAGAGAATTGGATCCTGCCAGGAGCTGGAAGGAGGCTCTGTGAAGGGCGAGGCCTGACTTGTGGAGAGCCAGCTTGGAAAACCTGCGTTCAGGGAGAAGCTAAAATCCTGCTGCATCATCCCTTCCTTACCCATCTGGCCTCAACTTTCCTCCTTTGTCTTACCTGTCCCCAAGCCCTGTGTTTCTGCTGTTGGATCGGACCCTGCCATGCCACACCCTTCTCCAAACACACACTCCAGGTTTTTGCTCCTCTTCTACCATCCCCCAAATGCCCCCTCCTCCAAGGAGTCTTTCCTGAGCCCCCAACATGATGGCATCTCTCCCTTCTTTTTTTTTTTTTCTGAGACAGGGTCTCACTCTATCACACAGGCTGGAGTGCAGTGGCTCTGTCACAGTTTACTGTGGCATCAACCTCCCAGACTCAAGCAATCCTCTTGCCTCAATCTCCCAGGTAGCTGGACCACAGACATGCCCTAGCATGCTCAGCTAATTTTAAGAAAATTTTCGTAGAGACAGAGGTCTCACTATGTTGCTCAGGCTGGTCTCAAAGTCCTGGCCTCAAATGATCCTCCTACCTTGACCGCCCAAAGTGCCAGGATTACAGGCATGAGCCACTGCGCCTGACCATCTCTCCCTTCTTAAAGCACCCAGAGATTTTGAGTTGCACCTCCCCTCCCTCCCTGAGCCTCAGTCTTCCCATCTATCAAATGGGCACAGCCTACGTGCCTTGGCCTGGATTTCTCTTCCAGCTCTAAAGCATCCAGGATTCCACTCAGGTTGTTCTCGCAACAGTCTCATCCTCCCCATCAGTCTATGAGTTCCCTGAAAAGCAGAGACCGTTTCTTTTCAAGTATCCCCAGTGACCAGCAGAGGGCATGGTGACTTTTGGGCATCCATAAATATTTTTGTGATGAAACCGTGTGGAGGGCTGGGTTGAGATGCAGACTCAGTGGATATATACGTCTCCTGTGTGTGCTCGATCCCATGCAAAGCCAAAAAATGTCATTAAAAGGCTGAATGGCAGAAGATAAAGAAGAACCCAACCAGTAAAAGAGCAAAGTTGGTGACTCACACTATCCAATTTCAAAAGTTACAATAAGCCACAGTAATCAAGGCTGTGTGGTACTGGTACCAGGACAGGCATAGATCGATGGAACAGGATCGAAAGTCTAAAAGGAAATCGCATGTATGGTCAATTGATTTTTGATGAAGGTCTCAAAACAATTCAATAGAGAAAGGGTAGATGTTTAAACTAATGATACTGAGACGACTGGATATCCACATGCAAAAAAAAAAAAAAAGAAATTAGATTTTTACCTCACATTACACACGAAAATTAACTCAAAATGGATCATAGACGTAAATTTAAGAGTTAAAACTATAGAACACAGAACACCTAGAAGAAAGCATGGGAGAAATCTTTATGAACTTAGGTTAAACAAAGAGATCTTAGATATGATACCATGATCACAATTTATCAAGGAAAAAACTGATGAATTGGACTTTCTTAAAATTAAGAAGTTTTATGCTTCAAAGACATCATCAATAAAATCAGAAGACAGTCCCAGAAGACTGGGAGAAAATATTTACAAAGCATATATCTGATTAAGGACTGGTATCCAGAATATATAAAGAACTCTTACAATTCAATAATACAAACAATGAAATATTAAAAAGGGCAACGCCTGTAATCCCAACACTTTGGGAGGTTGAGGTGGGTAGATCACTTGAGGTCGGGGGTTCGAGATCAGCCTGGCCAACATGGCAAAACCCCATCTTTACTAAAAATACAAAAATTAGCCAGGTGTGGTGGTGTACGCCTGTAATCCTAGCTACTCAGAAGACTGAGACAAGAGAATCGCTTGAACGCGGGAGGTGGAGGTTGCAGTGAGCCAAGATTGTGTCACTGCACTCCAGCCTAGGCAACAGAGCCAGACTCTGTCTCAAAAACAAAGACATATGAGCCAGGTGTGGTGGCATGCGCCTGTGGTTCCAGCTACTTGGGAGGCTGAGTCACAAGAATTGCTTGAGTCCAGGAGGCAGAGGTTGCAGTGAGCCAAGATCATGCCACTGCACTCAAGCCTAAACAACAGCGAGACTCTGTCTCCAAAAATATAAATAAAAATAAAAATGAACTGGCAAAAATGCATACCAAAAATAATTGAAAGCAGGGACTCAAACAGATATTTGTATAACAATATTCATAGCAGTATTACACATGATAGCCAAAAGGTGGAAACAGCTGAATGTCCATTGATGTGATGAATGAATAAACCAAATATGGCATAGATATGCAATGGAAAATTTATTCAGCCTTAAGAAGGAATGAAATTTTAACACATCTTACAAAGTAGACGAACCTTAAAAACATGATGACCAGGTGCAGTGGCTCACACCTGTAATCTGAGCACTTTGGGAGGCTGAAGTGGGCAGATCACGAGGTCAGGAGTTCGAGACCAGCCTGGCCAATATGGTGAAACCCTGTCTTTACTGAAAACACAAAAATTAGCCGGAGTGGTGCGGGCACCTGTTGTCCCAGCTACTCGGGAGGCTGAGGCAGGAGAATTGCTTGAACCTGGGAGGTGGAGGTTGCAGTGAGCCGAGATCATGCCATTACACTCCAGCCTAGACGACAGAGCGAGACTCCATGTCAAAAAAAATAAAAAAATAAAAAAAAAATAAATTATGCTAAATGAAATAAGCCAGACACAAAAGGACAAATACTGCATGATCCCAGTTTATATGAAGTAAGTAGCATAGTCAAATCCACAGAGACAGACAGTAAAAAGGTGGCCCCAGGCCTGGGCGGTGGTGGGGGCGGGGCGGGGTTGGAGTTAGTGTTTTATGGATAGAGTTTGAGATTGGCAAGATGGAAAAGTTCTGGAGATGGATGATGGTGACGATTCACAACAACGTAAATGTAATGAAAGTCACAGCACTGTACACTTAAAAATGGTACATTTTATGTTATATATATTTTACCACAATAAAAAAGAGAAAAAAATGGGCAAAATCTTCTAATAGACATGTCACCAGAGAAAATACATGAATGGCTAATAAGCACATGAAAAGATGCTTAACATCATGAGTCACTAGGGAAATGCAAATTAAAACCACAGTGAGGCCGGGCGTGGTGGCTCACACCTGTAACCCCAGCACTTTGGGAGGCCAAGGCAGGCGGATCACAAGGTTAAGAGATCGAGATCATCCTGGCAAAACTAAAACAAAATAAAAATTAGGTGGGCGTGGTGGCACATGCCTGTAACCCCAGCTACTCGGGAGACTCAGGCAGGAGAATCGCTTGAACCTGGGAGGTGGCGGTTGCAGTGAGCCAAGATTGTGCCACTGCACTCCAGCCTGGTGACAGAACGAGACTCTGTCTCAGATAAATAAATAAATAAATAAATAAATAAATAAATAAAAATAAAAATAAACCACAGTGAGAAACTACTTTATACTTGCTAGAATGGCTACCATAAAAAAGACGGACAATAAAAAGTGTTGGTAAGAATGTGCAGAAATTGAAATACTTATGCATTGCTGGTGGAAATGTTAAGTGGTATAGCCACTTTGGAAAGCAATTTGGCAATTTCTTCAAAAGTTAAACACAGAAGTACCATATGACCCAGTAATTCCACTCCTAGATATCAACCCAAGAGAAATAAAAATATATGGCAAAGTAGAGCACAGAGGCAAGCACCTGTAGTCCCAGCTACTCAGAAGGCTGAAGTAGGAAGATCAATTGAACCCAGGAGTTCAAGGCCGGCCTTGGCAACATAGCAAGACCCCTATCTGGAAAATATACATATATGTATATATCCACACAAAGACTCATGCATAAATGTTTACAGCCATTTATAAACACGGCTATCATCCAAAATAGCAAAAAATGACAGCAACCCAAAAGCCCATCAATTGGTGAATGGATAAACAAAATGCAATATCTAAACACTACTCAGTAATGTAAAGGAAGAACGAATTACTAATACATACAACAAAGTGGAACGAATCTCAAAAACGTTACGTTAAGTGAAAGAAGCCAAATGCAAAAGACTACATATTGTATGATTCAATTTATATAAAATGTCGAGAAAAGGCAAACCTATAGAAACAGAAGGCAAGTCAGTGGTTGCCTAGGGGTGGGGGTGGGAGCAGGGATTAACTACAAATAGGCACAAGGGAACTTTTGGATGATGGAAATGCTCTAAAACTGGATTGTGGAGATGGTTGCACAAGTCTAAAAATTTGCTAGTATCATTGGATTGTACCCTTACAATGGGTGAATTTTATGACATGTAAACTATACATTGATAAGGGTGTTAAAAAATAAAAGATCATCACAAGGAGGCCAGAAACTTTGAAAACTTTCTGAAAAACAAAAAGCAGATGGAAGACAAAGGATCAGTGACCAAAATATATAAAGAGCTTCTACAAATCAATAAGAAAATGACAAATAACTGAATATGGAAAGAACAAAGAACATGAAGCAGCAGTTCACAGAAAATGACAACTAATAAACCAGTGGGAAAATGCTTAACCTCACCACTAAAAGAAAAGATGTAACTTAGAACCTAGGATGTCATTTTTCACCCACCAGGTCGACAAAATATAAGGTTAATACCTAGGGCTGATGAAGAGATAAAGCATTGAAAATTCTCAGACACTGCAGGTGGAATGCAAATTGAAATAACCTCAGTGGAGGGCTGTCTGGCAGGATACGTGAAAAGTAATAAGGGCTATTTCCTATGCTCCAGTGATTACATATCTCAGCTTATAACTCAGAGAAACTCACTGGCACAGGTGCACAGTCTGCGTATTGAAACAAGTGGAAGCCACCTAAATGTCCATCTATCAGTTTGTAAGACAGTTGCAGAATGAACTGTGATATAACTATTCCATGATGTTTTCTGTAGCAGTTATTAGATCTTTATCTCCTAACATGGAAAAATTGTCAAGACATTTTCTTTTTCTTTCTTTTTTATTTTTCTTTCTCTCTCTGTCTTTGAACCTCTGGTGGTTCTTAATGAATTGAGGAAACTTGTATGTTTCCCTCCTTATTCAAGAAGAAAATACCCATGAATGAGAGAGAACGATGTAAGAAGATAATAGGATCTACTGTCAGCTGTTTTTTTGTTTTTGTTTTTTTTCTAATTTTGAGACAGGGTTGTGCTATGTTGCCCAGGCTGGAGTGCGATGGCATGATCATAGTTCACTGCTCTCTCAAACTCCCAGGCTCAAGTGTTCCTCCCACTTCAGCCTCCCAAGTAGCTAGGACTGCAGGTGTGTGCCACCATGCCTGGCTCATTTTTTTTTATTTATTATTTATTTATTTTTTTTGAGATGGAGTCTTGCTCTGTCGCCCAGGTTGGAGTGTAGTGGCACAATCTCGGCTCACTGCAAGCTCCGCCTCCCGGGTTCACACCATTCTGCTGCCTCAGCCTCCCAAGTAGCTAGGACTACAGGCGCCAGCCACCAGGCCTGGCTAATTTTTTGTATTTTCAGTAGAGCTGGGGTTTCATCATGTTATTCAGGATGGTCTCGATCTCCTGAACTCGTGATCCACCCGCCTCCGCCTCCCAAATTGCTGGGATTACAGGTTTGAGCCACCGTGCCTGGGGCCTGGCTCATTTTTAATTTTTTTGGAAAGACAGGGTCCCACTTCTCACTTTGTTGCCCAGTCTGGTCTTGAACTCCTAGGCTCAGGTGGTTCTCCCACCTTGTCTTCTCAAAGTACTGGGGTTATAGGCATGAGCCACCATGCCTGGCCAAGACATATTGTTGAGTGAAAAAAAAGGTAAGTGGTACTATTCACTTGCATACTTAAAAATTAGCCAAACAGAAATGAACATTAATATGTGTAAAGCTAAAGACCCCCTTGATTCTCCTGGAAAATCTCATTTCCTTTCTATACACAAATGTGGAGTTTTTAATTCTCTTTTTACATAATTAGCATTATACTATACGTATTGTATAGCATTATATGATATGAACTGTTCTACAGCTTTTTTTTTTTTTTTTTTTTTTTTTACACTTAATGGTAAGTTGTGGAGGTGTTTCCACTGCAGTATCCAAGTCTTACCTCACTCTCTCTTTCTCTTAGATGTTCATTATGATCTTTTTTTTTTTGAGACAGGCTGTTGCCCAGGCTGGAGTGCAGATCTCGGGTCATTGCAACCTCTACCTCCTGAGTTCAAGCATTTCTCCTACCTCAGCCACCTGAGTAGTTGGGATTACAGGCATGCACCACCACCTGGCTAATTTTTTTTTTTTTTTTTTGAGACGGAGTCTCGCTCTGTCACCCAGGCTGGAGTGCAGTGGCCGGATCTCAGCTCACTGCAAGCTCCGCCTCCCAGGTTTATGACATTCTCCTGCCTCAGCCTCCCGAGTAGCTGGGACTACAGGCACCCACCACCTTGCCCGGCTAGTTTTTTGTATTTTTTAGTAGAGACGGGGTTTCACCGTGTTAGCCAGGATGGTTTCGATCTCCTGACCTCATGATCTGCCTGTCTAGGCCTCCCAAAGTGCTGGGATTACAGGCTTGAGTCACTGCGCCCGGCCAATTTTTGTATTTTTAGTAGAGATGGGGATTCGCCATATTGGTCAGGTTGGTCTCAAACTCCTGGCCCCATGTCATCTGCTTGGCCTCCCAAAGTGCTGGGATTACAGGTGCGAGCCACCACACCTGGCCCATTATGATCATTTTTAAAGTCTACTTCTCTACTAAAGGATATTTAGCTTGTTTTGAGACTTCTGCTGATATAGATGATAATACAATCCTGGGTGAAGTATATACCCAAAGTGGCTGTACCTATTTACACTCTATCAGGGGATGGAGGTATGTAACCAGTCCCCTACCCATCACTATTAATAAAAAAAAAACCTTTTATGATTTTGCCAAATGAATGACAAAATGTTATTTTAGTTTCCATTTCCTTGATATAATGAAGTAAAATATTCATTCTATTTCGTTTCATTTGTTCTTTAGCCTTTCAAGTTTATTTTTCCATGAATTGCTTAGTTATATCCTTTACCTAATTTTTTTTTTTCTTTATTTGAGATGGAGTCTCTCTCTGTGGCCCAGGCTTGTGGGGAAGAGAGATCAGACTGTTACTTGTCTATACAAAAAGAATTAGACATGAGACTCCATTTTGTTCTGTATTTGAGATGCTGTTAATCTGTGACCCTACCCCCAACCCCGTCCTTGCAAGAGACATGTCATGTGGTGACTCAAGGTTTAATGGATTTGGGCTGTGCAGGGTGTGCTTTGTTAAACAAGTGCCTAAAGGCAGTATGCTTGTTAAAAGTCATCGCCATTCTCTTAATCTCAAGTACCCAGGGACACATACACTGTGGAAGGTCGCAGGGACCTCTGCCTAGGAAAGCCAGGTATTGTCTGAGGTTTCTCCCCATGTGATAGTCTGAAATACAGCCTCATGGGAAGGGAAAGACCTGATCGTCCTCCAGCCTGACACCTGTGAGGGGTCTGTGCTGAGGAGGACTAGTATAAGAGGAAAGAAGGCCTCTTGGCAGTTGAGATAGAGAAAAGCATCCGTCTCCTATCCATCCCTGGGCAATGGAACTTCTCCGTGTAAAATCCAATTATATGTTCTATTTACTGAGATAGGAGAAAACCGCCTTAGGGCTGGAGGTGGGACATGCTAGCGGCAATGCTGCTCTTTATGCACTGAAAATGTTTATGGAGATGTTTGCATATATGCACATCAAGGCACAGCACTTTTCCTTAAACTTATTCATGTCACAGAGATCTTTATTCATATGTTTTTCTGCTGACCTTCTCCCTGCTATGACCCTATTGTCCTGCCACTTCCCTTTTTCTTAACGATGGTAAAGATAATTATCAATAAATACTGAGGGACCTCAGAGACTGGTGCCGGGGCGGGTCCTCTGTATGCTGAGCGCCGGTCCCCTGGGCCCACTTTTTCCTTCTCTATACTTCATCTCTGTCTCATTTCTTTTCTCAAGTCTCTCGTTCCACCTAAAGAGAAACACCGACAGGTGTGGAGGGGCAGGCCACCCCTTCACAGGCTGGAGTGCAATGGCACGATCTCGGCTGACAGTAACTTCCACCTCCTGGGTTCAAGTGATTCTCCTGCCTCAACTTCCCAAGTAGCTGGGATTACAGGCGCCCACCACCACACTTGGCTAATTTTTGTATTTTTAGTAGAGATGGGGCTTTGCCATGTTGGCTTGAACTTCTGACCTCAGCTGATCCATCTGCCTCAAGCCTCCCAAAGTGCTGGAATCACAGGCGGGAGCCACTGCACTCGGCCTTTTGCCTAATTTTTAAATTGTTGTCTGTTTCTTATCTATTTATAGAAACTATTTATATATTGTATATACTGATCTTTTGTCAGACGTGTGTGTGTATGTGTACAAAAGATCATATATATGTAGACAGTAGTACCCCTTATCCAGAGGGGATAACTTCAAGATCCCAGGTGGATGCCGAAGCTGTGGATAGTACCAAACCCTATATATATTATGTTTTTTCCTATGTGTACATAGGTATGTTAAAGTTTAATTTATACATTAGGTACAATAAGCGATTAACAAATAATAGAACAATTATAACAACATACTGTAATAAAAGTTATATGAATGTGATCTCCCTCTCTTGTCTCATAACATCTTATTGTGTGTAATATTTTTGGACTGGGGTTGATTATAGGTAACTGGAAAGTGAAACTGTGGATAAGGGGGGACTACTATGTACACACACTATATGACTCAGCTCCGGCTGCTATAACAAAATACTGTAGACTGGGCAGCTTACAACAGACATTTATATTTTCACAGTTCTGGAAGCTGGAAGTTCATGATCAAGGTGCCAGCATGGTCAGTTTCTTGTCCTGGCTCATAGGCCGCCCCCATCTCACCATCTTCACAAAGAAGAGGTATACTCACGTGACCTCTTCTTCGTGCACAAGAGGAGAGAGTGAGCAAGTGAGCTCTTGGTGACTCTTCTACAAGGACACTAACCCTATAGTTGGAGGACCCCACCCCTGTAACTTCATTTAACCTAAATTACCTCGTTATAAACCCTGTCTCCAAATACAGTTGCATTGGGACTTCGGGCTTCATCATGAATTTTGTTGAGGGGACACAATTAAATCCACAGCACACAGTATATTAATAGAAACTATTGTCCTTCATCATTTAGCTTTGTTTATTGTTTAAAACTGTAAAATACGATGACATAAAATTTGCCATCTTAAAGATTTTTAAGTGTGCAGTTCAGTAATGATAAGTACATTCAGATTGTCTGCAACCCATCTCCAGAACCCTTTTCATCTTGCAAAACTGAAACTCTATACTGATTAAACAGCTCTCAATTTCCACCTTGTATTAGTTTGTTTTCACACTGCTATAAAGATACTACCTGAGACTGGATAATTTGTAAAGAAAAAAGATTTAATTGACTCACAGTTCCGCATGGCTGGGGAGGCCTCAGGAAACAATCATGATGGAAGGCAAAAGGGAAGCAAGCACCTTCTGCACAGGGTGGCAGGAGAGAGAGAGAACAGAGGCGGAACTGCCAAACACTTTCAAAACCATCAGCTCTCATGAGAACTCGCTATCTTGAGAACAGCATGGGGGAAATCATCCCCATGATCCGATCACCTCCCACCAGGTCCCTCGTCTGACACGTGGGGACACAGCCAAACCATATTATCCTTCCCTCCAGCCCCTGGCAACTTCCATCCTACACTTGCACCTGTCTCTGTATAGATAGACTATAACTGCTCTAGGTGTCTCATACGCATAGAATCACACAGAATTTGTCTTTGGATGACTGGCTTGTTTTACTCAGCATAATGTCCTCAAGGTTCATTCATGTTGTACCATATGTCAAATTTCCTTGCTTTTTAAGGTTGAATAATATTCCTTTGTATGTATACAACACACTTTGCTTATTCGTCTGTCATTGGACACTTGGATTGCTTCTACTTTTTGGTGATTATAAATAATCCTATGAACATGTGTATAAGCATACCGCTTCAAGACTCTGCTTTCAATTCTTTGGGGGTATACCTAGAAGTGGAATTGCTGGGTCATATGGAATTCTATTTTTAACTTTGAGAACTACAGTTTTCCACAGCACTGCATCATTTTACATTCCTACCAGCAAGGCACATGGGTTCCAGTATCTCTACATTCTGGCCAACACTTTTTATTTTGTATTGCTGATACTAGCCATATTAGTGTATGTGAGGTGATTTTGCTTCTTTTTCTATGATTTTTGTAACACAAGGCAAGCCAGAAGCAAGAAAACAATGCATGCTTAAGTTTAGGGGGCTACTCTTCAGTTAGTCTGTATTCAAATCCTGGCTATACCACACCACTCTAGCTGTGTGTCCTCATGCAAATTTCCCCAACCCCTACTGCCCCATCTGTAAAATGAAGTTAAAAATCATACTGATAGCCTTGGCAACATGGCAAAACCCAGCCTCTACCAAAAAAAAAAAAAAAAAAATTAGCTGGGCATGGTGGGATGCACCTGTAGTCCCAGCTACTTGGGAGGCTGAGGTGGGAGGATTGCTTGAGCCCTGGAGGTCCACACTGCACTGCCCTGATGGCACTACTGCACACCATCCTGAGAGAAAAAAAAACCCCTGCCTCCAATCCCAGCACTTTGGGGGGCCGAGGCTAGTGGATCGCTTGAGCTCAGGTGTTCGAGACCAGCCTGGGCAACATGGTGAAACCCCATCTCTACAAAAATTAGCCAGACATGCATATTGTTCCAACACCTTTCACTGAGTAGTGTGTACTTTCCCACTGGTTTCTAGCAACACCGAGGTTTGTTTTAGGACTGTCCTCTGTCCAACTGATCTATTCCTGACCCTCCACCATTTTCCAGAGCTTTGGAAACGAGTGGACTACCAGGTTGGAGAAAGCTCCCTTTGTTGTTCCTTTTCAAAGCTGGCTTGGCTTTCCCTGCATTCTCCTTTTCTAAACTCTGCCTGTTAAAATATATATATATATATCTCCTGGTGAGCTTTTGAATTAACTGTCAGCAAAAACTAACGTGGAGAAAAAGTGATGTGTTCACAGCATTGTATCCTCTTACTGGGAAACTTTTGTCTCCCAGAATTCATTTCTCCCTTTTTAGCTCACCCAGGTAAACCTGGTGTTCTCTTTCACCAAGGACTGGAACACAACCATTGTGGATAAAAGCTCTTATTACCCTTGAAGATAGGAGGGGCTGGAGACAAACTGCCAAATGAGAAAATGTGAAAGGGAACCGAACAATGTGCTTTGGGGAAACAGGCTACTCAGGGTGGTGACCTTGGGAATGCAGCTGACCGTCAGCCAAGACAAGCCCCTGGGCCTCCTGGACATTCCTCTGATAAATCTGAAAACAGACAGCTTTGCAGGAACAACTAGAAAATCCCCAAATTCACAGGCCCTACAGGCTAGGGGCTGGCTTTAACTCCCCCAACTCTATTCTACAGATGAAGAAAGTGAGGTTAGGAGGTTGGAGAGGGCCAAAGCTAGATGAGCCTGGTCTTTCCTGTTTCCTTAGACTTGAACTTAACAGGAGGGTGGGGTGCCATCTGAAGGTGGAGGAGAATGCATTCTGTCCCCCAGGCTCCACCCCAGCCCCAAACAGACCAGTGGCTAAGTTCTCAGTGTTTCTTCCTTTTTTTTCTTTTCTTTTTTTTTTTTTTTTGAGACAGAGTCCCGCTCTGTCGCCCAGGCTGGAGTGCAGTGCTGTGATCTCAGCTCACTGCAACCTCCACTTCTTGGGTTCAAGTGATTCTTTTGTCTCAGCCTCCCGAGCAGCTGGGATTACAGGCACCTGCCACCACGCCCGGCTAATTTTTGTATTTGTAGTAGAGACAGGGTTTCACCATGTTGGCCAGGCTAGCCTTGAACTCCTGACCTCAGGTGATCCACCCGCCTCAGCCTCCCAAAGTGCTGGGATTACAAGCATGAGCCACCGCGCCCAGCCAGGGTTTCACTCAACTGGGTGGCTCCCTTGGAGTAGGCCCCCCCACTGCTCCACATCCTTCCCCACTTTAAGAAGAGACCAGTCCTTGGCTCATGCTGTTTATGGGATTTATTGCCACTCCCCTAAGGTCAGCAGGGGAAGGGGACACCAGCCACACCTCACCACAGGCATAGGTGGCACTGAGCCACCTGGCACTATCTCCATGTGCTCCACATGGAGGGGTGCTTCCTCACTCGCAGCAGCTGCACTTCTCTGCCTCTGCCTCGGCCCCCTCTCCGCCTTTGCACACACAGTCCTTGGCACACTTCTCACACTCCGCAGGGCAGCAGGAGCAGCAGCCTGCAGATAAAATGGAAGATGACCAGTCTGATGCACACTCCCGAAATCCGTCCCCATCAAAGGGGAGGGAAGGGTGCTGGGTGGGGAGTCATCCTCATTCATTCAGCCAGGGCTGGTCACAGCCCCCTTCTTAGTCTCGCACCTGCTCTGACTCAGCATCTATGTCGCGGCAGTGGCATCTTGCACCACCACAGGAGAGAGGTACCCAGGAAATAGACCAGAGCCCCTTGGGTGGATGTCAGGAAGTCCTGGGGGCTGGTGGGCTTAAGCCCAGGTTAGGTGGGTACTAGGCCTTAAGGAGAAAGCATCACAGGGTAAACGACCTTGAAAGGGGCCTTGAAGGATAAACTTGGGAGGGGCAGATATGATACAGATGTAGGGGGCCCAGGAAAGCCATTGGGAGGGAGTGGGGACCTGTGTCTGGTCTTATACCTAGAGAAGAAGGGAGCCTTCCTCCCACCTCTTACTCTCTATGCATATTACACTGCTGTGAGCTGGGGAGATTCTGAGATCAAACTGAGAGGATCCGTAAGGCCTGAGAGAGGCCAAGGGACCGGAACTCCAGAGCTGAGCCCCAGCCTCACTAATGGCTTCCCCAGGTTTTGGGGGTTTTGAGGGGTGGGGCGGGAAAGACTGGACCAGTGTAGCAGTCCTCAACCCCAGCTGCCATTGGAGTCTTCCGGGGATTTACAAAAACCTCTCGTCCCATGCCTAGGCCATCAATTCCTAGGTGTGGGGCAGGGGCATCTGTATTTTAATGTCTTCCCGGGTGGTTCTGTTCCAGCAAGAGTCAGAAACCACGGGATCGGGGCCTGGCGGTCTCTCCGTATCCTGAGTATCCTGGGTGGTGAGCCACCAACTCCGCAGAGCAGAGGGGGCGGCGGCAGAGGGGAAGGGTCCCCGCACTCACTCTTCTTGCAGGAGGTGCATTTGCAACCCTCGCACTTGCAGGAGTCCGCGCAGGTGCAGGAGCCACCTAGAGAGGGCGACGCCACAGGAAGGGTTAATGTGGACAAACTCGGGTCCCCACGCCTGTCACGAGGAGATGGGGTACCAAGTCTCCCTGTTCTCCGCGACACAGGCATGCCTACCCTTCAGGAGGTGAAGAATAGGGAATCAGGAGCCCTTCCCCCAAGTGTCCTTGAGCGAAGGCGCGGGGCGTGGGTGTTTTTGCAGGTACAAGGGCGCGCAGTGCCGCAGGATGGGAGCGGGGGCGGGGGCTCACCAGAAGGGCAGGGGCAGGTCTCAGGGTCCATGTCGAAGCGAGCAGCAGCTGGAGGCTGTGAACGGGCTTCTCCAAGCAACTGGACGCGCGGCTTGGCTAGTGGCAGCAGGTGGCGATGCTTTTATAGCCCCGGGCGGGGGCGCGCATGCCAAGCCAGCTGGGCG
>NW_012118833.1:340883-341702 GCF_000951035.1 Colobus angolensis palliatus
AGTCCGCTCCCCGCGTGGGTCCCGTAGGGGACGTGCCCGCCGCAGCAGCGGCCACTGCGTGGAAGCGCGCACGTACCATCTCCGAAAGTGGAGAAAAAGGCGCTTTGCGCATTTCCCGGCTCTTCCCTTCCTCTCTTCCCCTTCATTCGAGAGTTCTTCGGGATGCCAGATCTGTTCAAATGGGTTGCTGGGCTGGGGGCAGAAAGAGCCTCCTCACGTTGAGCCCGACACTGACTCTTGCACCCTCCGAGTGCCACTGGCAAGGGGCGTGTTCCATTTCCCCGCTGTCCTGCCTGGCATCTTCAGATCCTTGACTCCTAACCCTCCATCATAAGATAAGAAAAAGTGAGGCCAGAGAAGCAGGAATGTGCATAGGTCTCAGAATGAGCCCGAGGCCGACCCAGGCCTAGAACTCAGAACTCAGGTACTTAGAGGGATTGTCAGTGGGGGGCATGTTAAAATCACGGCAGCTCAGTGAGATTTTTCTATTTTTAAAAAGGAGGCCGGACATGGTGGCTCACGCCTGTAATCCCAACACTCTGGGAGGCCGAGGTGGGCGGATCACCCGAGGTCAGGAGTTGGAGGCCAGCCTGACCAACATGGAGAAACCCTCTCTCTACTAAAGATACAAAATTAGCCGGGCCTGGTGGCAGGTGCCTGTAATCCCAGCTACTTGGGAGGCTGAGGCAGGAGAATCACTTGAACCTGGGAGGCAGAGCTTGCAGTGAGCCCAGATCACGCCATTGCACTCCAGCCTGGGCAACACGAGGGAAACTGGGTCTCAAAAAATATATATATATATATCTCCTGGTGAGCTTT
>NW_012118833.1:342278-344825 GCF_000951035.1 Colobus angolensis palliatus
TGGCCAACATGGTGAAACCCTGTCTCTACTAAAAATACAAAAATTAGCTGGGTGTGGTGGCACATGCCTGTAATCCCAGGTACTCAGGAGGCTGAGGCAGGAGAGTCACTTGAACCTGGGAGGCAGAGGTTGCAGTAAGCTGAGACCTTTCCACTGTACTCCAGCCTGTCTCAAAACAACAAAACAAAAAAACTATGTATGCTTTTAGGCCCTGCTCAAATGCCACCTCCTCCAGGGAAGTCTTCACTCCTGCCTGCAGCCAGCTGTAACCTCCCCTCCTTGGCACTTCTGTGGGGTCTTGTCTAGATATATTCTCCCTATAGGAGAGGAGACAAGATATTCTGACATTTCCAAGACAGACATTTCCAAGGTCCCTGAAGTTGGGGGCCAGAAGGGATGATTCCTTCCCCTCCCCCTCCCAACTCCTGTGCTTAGCAAATTTCCCTGTGTACCTGAAATGTGCTTTGAATGTTGAATGAATGAATGTGAGAATTGAGTGAGTCTGACTTTGGGCTAATTCTTTTTGTGGGACACCTTGAAGGTTGAGTCATGAAGAGTCAGGCTGAGTTAAATACGGAGGCATGAAGTTACCCTGTAGCCCCCATCATCCTGCTTGGCTTAAAAGAGTAACATGGTGGTGAATTTCATTTCAGACCACAAACATCTATTGAGCACAACAGCCTTAATCCAGACCTTGTGTTAGGAACGCCAGATACAAAGATGAGTAAGACAATGTCCTTCTTCAAGAACCCACAGCCTGGGTGAGGAGGAAGCTGTTTAATAAAAGATCAACACATGGGTCAGGTGCGGTGTCTCACACATTTTTTTATTAAGTGCTGTAATCTTTTATTAAGTGCTGTAATCCTAGCACTTGGGGAAGCCAAGGCAGGCAGATCATTTGAACTCAGGAGTTTGAGACCAGCCTGGGCAACATGGTGAAACCCCATCTCTACAAAAAATACAAAAAGTTAGCTGGGTGTGGTGGCATGCACCTGTAGTCCCAGCTACTTGGGAGGCTGAGGCAGGAGGATTACTTAAGCCCAGGAGGTTGGGGAGGCTGCAGTAAGCCTTTTTGCACCACTGCACTCCAGTCTGGGTCAGAGCAAAATCCTGTCTCAAAAAGAAAAGAGAGCCTAGGTAAAATAAGATTGATAAATATTTATATGAATATAAGGGATTTCGGTGCAAAATGAAAGGAAAAGAGGTCT
Source organism: Colobus angolensis palliatus (assembly GCF_000951035.1). Classification (NCBI taxonomy): domain Eukaryota; kingdom Metazoa; phylum Chordata; class Mammalia; order Primates; family Cercopithecidae; genus Colobus; species Colobus angolensis. The sequence continues at coordinate 343,487 of NW_012118833.1, forward strand.
AAGCTGCCAAGGAGAATCATTTGTGACTGAGCAGGGTAGTGTGAGTGAGAATGAGATCCTGAGAAGTGGAGAGGAGAGAGGTCATTGAAGTTTGGGGGCAGCAAAGAAGGGACGAGAGCTGGGAGAGGACCTCTGTAAAAGGCATATAAAAAAAGTTATTGTGAAGTGTGTGACTGTCACTGTCTCTGCTGTCCCTCTGAGACTTTCTGAAAATCTTCCTTACTTGCCAATGCTTTCACAGAAGGGGCTGTATTTCAGGGTAGATGGAGCTGAGCATAAAGATGACTCCCAAGGCCAGTGGCTCATGCCTGTAATCCCCATATGCTTTGGGAGGTCAAGGTGAGAATCACTTGAAGCCAGGAGTTTGAGACCAGCCTGGGCAGCATAGTAAGACCCTATCTCTACAAAATAAATAAATAAAATAAAAATTAAAAAAATTAGCCTGGAGTGGTGGGGAGTACATATACCGCTAGCTACTTGGGAGGCCGGGGTGGGACGATTGCTTGAGCCCAGGAGTTTGAAGCTGCAGTGAGCTCTGATCACACCACTGAACTGTAGCCTGGATGACAGAGCAAGACCCTGTTCCTCCCCCACAAAAAAGATGGCCCCCAACTGAAGGCAGGGACAGAGGAGGTGTTTGACAAAGAACTACTCACACTGGAGTAACCCAGTAAGGAAATTCATCCTGAGATGATAATTTTTAAAGCAAAGCCCTCACTGGACAGGGCAAGAGCAGCTGCATGCTGTGCTACCACAGGGGAGGGGGTACCCAGGCCAACCAAGGCTAACCAAGGTCAAGGTCCAAAATAGAGCCTTGTATGGAGAGTCGGAGGCTGTATTCTAGTGTAGGCTCTCACATGGACAGTGTAGGTTCTAGCCACTGGACAGTTGGAATATCAGATCTCAGAGTTCGCCAACTCTAGCATCAGCCAGTCATCTGTCTCTTTGCTTTCATTTTGCCTAAGGGCACTGTGACCTCTAACTTCTTTGCTCTAGGCCCTGAACCTCAGGGTTTCTGTATCGAGGACCTTCACGTTTGTGATACATTCAACCGAAGCTGCCTACCCAGCAATCTCCCTCAGGCCTCTCAGATTTCTTTGGGATTGAGGTTTCAGAGCTGACATAGCAACCTCCTTCCTGCCCCAAGGATGGCCAGGATATTGAGGGGTCTGAAAACCACAGCATCTTTCTGATACCCCCTACCCCTCATCCTGCATGTGGCCTTCAGTTCTCAGCCTCTGTGAGGAGCATGCTGTGCAGGTCTATCATTCCAGGAGGTCCCTTTCTCCCCTACCTTTTTTTTTGTTTGTTTGTTTGTTTGTTTTTGAGGCGGAGTCTC
>NW_012118833.1:346060-350227 GCF_000951035.1 Colobus angolensis palliatus
CGCCACCACGCCAGGCTAATTTTTTGTATTTTTAGTACAGATGGGGTTTCACCATGTTAGCCAGGATGGTCTCGATCTCCTGACCTCGTGATCTGCCCGACTCGGCCTCCCAAAGTGCTGGGATTACAGGCGTGAGCCACCGCGCCCGGCCTTCTTTCTTTACTTCTAAGTCTGCTCAAATCTGCTTTCTCTGTGAAGCCAGTCATGATCACACCATGTAAAACTGCATGCTTTGACGCCCCAGTACTTCTCATCTCCTTTACCTTGCTCTATCTTCCCTTTTTCCATAGCATTTAACATTCACAAGCAAACTAAATAATTTACTTATTTGTAATGATTATATGTTGTCTCTCTTCTGCTAGAATTTAAGCAAGAAAGAGCCAGGATCCTTGTTTTTGTTCACTGGTGTCTCTGGAGTGCCTATAATAGTGCCTGGTGCATGATAGACATTCAAGACACATTTACCTGATGAAAGAATGAATGAATGAGCCTGAGGTCACGCTAGTTGAGTTTACAGTGTGACTCTGCCACTTAATAGTAATATGGCAGCCAGGCATGGTGGTGTGCACCTGTAGTCCCAGCTACTTGGAAGGCTGAGGTAGGAAGATCATTTGAGCCCAGGAGTTCAAGGCAAGCCAGGGCAACATGGCAAGACCCCTTCTCTCTCTAAAGCAAACAAACAAACAAATACCATAGCAAGTTACTAACTAGGTCAACTTAACATTTCTGTGCCTTGAGTTGCTCAACGGTAAAATGAAAATAATAGTAATAGTAATAATAGTTCCTGCTTAATAGATTTGTCAGGGACTTAAATGGGATGGCATTGGGAAAAGACTTAGAGCAGGGTCCTCACCACATTGGTTCTCACCATTTACAAATGAAGAGGTCACGTGAGGACTCTGCAGGGAGCCTGGGTTCCTGAAGCTCCTGCTTGACACCCAGTCTCATGGTTGGCCTCAGCTCTGTGCTTCCGGAAACACAGTCACCTGTGGCCTGTAATTGATACAGTACTGCAGATGTCAGCATGGGCCACCTGAGTCACAGACATCAGTCCTCAATCCAGACCTTACACCCAATCCTAGAGCTTCCTGGGAGAAAGGAGTTCACAGAAACTTTTACTTTTTCAATTTGACTAGGGCCAAGAGGCAAGACCAGTAGGCTGAGGGGTGGAGATCACTCAAGGTCACACTAAGGGATGGAAAATCCCCAGATGATCTCAGAAAAAAAGCAAGACCCCAGCAAGCCCCACACCCTGACTGAAATTGGTCCAGTGCAGGATTAAGACTGTTGCATCGCTTTCAAAGAGTTTCCCAATTTACTATCCTGGGACTGAACAGTTGGCTAGGATTTTAGGAGCCTGGGCATACAGTATACAAAAAGAGTGCAAATATGCAAATCTACAAATAAAGTCATTTCTTGGAGAAATCTGGATGTGTTAGTAGAATGAATGTTGAATAAACAATCTTGTGCACAGGGCAGCTGAAGCTAGAGAAAGGGCAGGGGTCTAGAAGTTCCATGGTTTCTAGTTTCAGCTTGTCTAGTAAGTGGTGTAGTGAACCCAAGGAAGCCTCTCCCCAATTTGTGCCCCTCTTTTCACATGGGTTGACCAGATGACTGCTAATGGCTACTATGGACAATGTCTTCCACTTGCTGGGAGTTTACCATGTACCAGGTACCATATAGAGCACCATGGGGAGCTAATCTCATTTTATCTCACTGACTGCTTCACATATTATCTCATGGACTCCTTCCAGTTATCCTTATGGTAGGCATTGTTAACTCCGTTTTGTAGGGAAGGAAATCGAGGCTCAGAGAGATTCAGTGGCTTGTCCTGGAGGCAGACCCTGGACTTAAATCTAAGTGCATTACTTTTCAGCCTGCCCTGATGTCTTTAATTCAATCCACTATGAATTCTAGTTATTAGGCATGCTACCCACCAGGCCCCTGGATAGTTGATAATGCTTTGATACCCCAATCAAACTTTATGGAATTGCGGACTCTTCATCTGCAACAAAGAAAGTCCTCCTGCCTCCTCTCTCTACCCACGAGGCAGGTCCTCAACCTCTGGAAATGCCCCATTCAGGCCCTACATGACCTGCACCAGTTCTGACTCAGCCCACAGCCTGCTGTGTGATAGTGTACATGGTTTCCCACACAAGAGGACATCAAAACACTGACTTTAGGCCAGGCGTGGTGGTTCACACCTGTAATCCCAGCATTTGGGAGGCCAAAGTGGGCGATCACTTGAGGTCAGGAGTTTGAGACCAGTCTGCCCAACATGGTGAAACCTCGCCTCTACTAAAAATACCAAAATTAGCCGGGCGTGGTGGCAGGCGTCTGTAATCGCAGTGACTCGGGAGGCTGAGGCAGAAGAATCACTTGAACCTGGGAGGCATTGCAGTGAGCTGAGATTGGATCACTGCACTCCAGCCTGGGTGATAGAGTGAGACTCCATCTCAAAAAAACCAAAACAAGAAAAACAACAAAACAAAACGAAACACTGACTTAAGACCTCTCCGTGAAGGTAGATTCTCCATTCCAAGCAGATCCTGGCCTGGACCAAGTTTCAGCCCACAACAATCTGCTCCCAGCACTTATCCAGAGGAGACCAAATCTCTGAGCCTGGTACAGTCACTGTGAGCCACAGGAACTAGCTTCTGGGGGCCTACATTCTTTTAGGTCTTTTGTGATGTCAACTTCCCAATTGTTACTGGATCATTGATGACCGGAGATCTTACCCTCAAGTTGGCAAAATGCCCCTCCTCCCCGTCCTATCCTTTATGAAATCCTAATTAGGGAAAAGGAGTCAGACCAGTGGGACCAGAGAAAGCAAAGAGAGAAAGCAAATAAGCTCTAGGTCTACCTTGGCCCATGTAGATAACGTACATAACTTGCAGACTTCCCGCTTACCATTAAACACCTCAATTTATCAAACATCCCCGCTGAGGAAAGAACATAAGTTAAGCTCCCTGCTGCTCCCTATCAGCCCAAGTTCCATTCTATAAAATCCTCAGAAAGACTTTGCTTCCTTGCAGTCAGCTCCTCTTCTGCTGGTTTTGCCAGTGGCTCCCCAGCAATGTATTTGCATACTTTCTTTAATAAATCTGCCTTTCTTTATCTACAACTGTCTTGGTAAATTCCTTTACCCCTACACCCCTGGCCCAGATAGCTATCACTCACCTATGACATCCTTGCCCCACTTACACCAGGGTTTGAGTAGGGATCCTGAGATTCTTTCTGAAAACTCATCCCATGAGTACCATCTGCTTATTTCAGCAGATGAGGAAACTCAGAGACAGCATAGATTTTGTCCAAAGTCACACAGCAAAGTTGTAATGAAGCCAGAACCTGAACCATATCTCTTGACTCCAAGCCTGATTCCACTGGTCTAGCTTCCCAAAGTGAGATGAGTGTATGAAATAACCTTGAATCACACTAAAAAGTATTCTCTTTTCAGTTCTTAATGAATCTTCCTGGTTGCTCCAAGGAGACTCAGCTTGGAGCTAAGATGCCTTCAGTACCTCCCCTTCTCTCTCTCAGCGCCCAGCTTCTCTTCTCTCTCTCAGTGCCCAGCTTCTCCTCTCTCTGTCTCTCGTTCCGTCTCTCCCTCCCTCCTTTTTCCTTGAGACAGGGTCTTGCTCTGCCACCCAGGCTGGAGTGCAGTGGTGCAATCATGGCTCGCTGCATCCTTGACTTCCCTGGCTCAAGCGATCCTCCCACCTCAGCCTCCTAAGTAGCTGGAACCACAGGTACACACCACCATGCCCGGCTAATTTGTGTGTATGTGGTTTTTGGGGCATTTTGTTGTTGTCTGTTTGTTTGATTGTTTGTTTTGGTAGAGTCAGGGCTTCACCATGTTGCCCAGGATGGTCTGGAACTCCTGGGCTCAAGTGATCCTCCTGCCTCAACCTCTCAAAGTGCTGGGATTACAGGCGTGAGTCACCGTGCCTGATCCCAGCTCCCCTTTTTAACAGAGAATGGGCTGAGGAGTCAGGAAAGAACAGGGGAGCCCCACCATACCATAGTACCTAACTAGACATTTAATAACTTGGCTTTATGTTCTCTGTATTTGTCTCCATGGTTACCTCCTGTTTATGGCAAATGATTCAGCATCTCTTCTACAGTAGTGATACGAGATTTCCTTTTAAAAGAAATTTCAGGCCGGGC
>NW_012118833.1:351328-352873 GCF_000951035.1 Colobus angolensis palliatus
GAGATCATGCCACTGCACTCCAGCCTGAGTGACAAAGTGAGACCCTGTCTCAAAAAAAAAAAAAAGAAAAGAAAAGAAAGAAGGAAGGAAGGAAAGAAGGGAGCGAGGGTCGGGAGGGAAAAAAAGAAAGAAAGAGAGAGAAAGAAAGAGGAAGGAAGGAAGGGAAAGGAAAGGGAAAAGGAAATAAAAGAAGAAAAGAAAAGAGAAGGAAAGAATAAAAATGCTGCTAGGAGTCTGCAGAGTAGATTGGTAGCACCCACGCCATTTTACATAAACTAGTCTCCCCTCTCTCCCTTCCTAGTTATTAGCTTCCCGGGTGCAGGAACAGGCAGCATTGCCTTCTCCCAGGAATGACCTTGGGGCATCAAAGATCCCTCTCACTCCTTGTTTATCTCAGTGGTTCTCAGCTGTGGGTGGTTTTGTCCCCAGGGGTCATTTGGCAATGTCTAGAAACATTTTTGATAGTGGTGGGGTTGGGGGGCAGTGGCGCTACTGGTGTCTAATGGGTAGAAGCCAGGGATACTGCCAAACATCCTAAAATGCACAGGATAACCCCCCAAAACCAAGGCTCATCTGGCCCCAAATGTCAATATTGGCAAAGTTGAGATATCCTGCTCCACTTTATCCTGTAACAAACCTGCCTTGATTTTTAGCAGCTCAAACATGTGGGGAAAAGAGCCAGGGAAATCAGAAGACCTGCTTCACAATCTCAGCCTTATTGCCAACTTGCACGTGTGGCCTTTATCAAATGCAGAGTGTCACGGTGTGCCCCTGCCTTGTTGACAAAGGTGTTTGGGGGCTCAAATATGTCAAGTCGAAGGAAGACACTTGGGGAAGTAATTTGCAAGAGAAGGTGGACAGTAAGGCGGGCACAGAGAAGGGGGAATCCTCCATTTAGCCTATTATCTCTTGTCATCAAATGGCCCAACTTTTCCAAGATGTTTTCAATTCCAAATATTCTTCCCTTTCTTTGTCTTCAAAATTAAATTTGATAATTCATGTTATCTGTGCCTCAGATTTTAAAAACACCTGGGTCTCCACCTGAGTCTAGCTCTTCTCCCCAACTCCTCCTCCTTCTCTGTTGATTGTAGAAAATTCTGGAAAAATATGAAAAGTACATATATAACCCCCTTAAATATAAAATTAGAAGCCCACAGTACACGCTGATTTATAAATGACTTTCTTCCTTGCTTAACAGTAGATTGTGAACATCCATGACATGAATTTCACTTCTACAATTTTATTTTAATAGATTCATTCCATAATTGACTTACCCAGTACCCTACTCTGAGACATTTTGATTGTTTCCAAATCTTCACTATTATAATTCATGCTGTGATAAACATCTTGGGAGCATTTGTATGTGTATATTCATGATTGTTTTTTTCCTTTCCAAACAACATTTCTTAAAGTAAACTTTCTGGCTCAAAGGATACATGCTATTTTTTTTTTCTTTTCAGATTGTATTTATTTATTTTAAAGCATGCTACTTCAGAAAATTTTGGGAAATTCTAAAACACAGAAAGAAGGAAAAGTAAAAATTAT
>NW_012118833.1:353486-355229 GCF_000951035.1 Colobus angolensis palliatus
TTTTTTGGTAGAGACAGGGGTTTCACCGTGTTGGCCAGGTGGATCTCAAACTCCTGACCTTAACTGATCTGCCTGCCTTGGCCTCTGAAAGTGCTGGGATTACAGGCATGAGCCATAGCACCCGGTCTGTTTTGTATTTTTAATAGTCTTAGCTTACTTGAACATTTTCGTAGACTTGGACTTTAGGTTATTTCCAGTTTTTCACAAATGTAAATAGTACTGCAACGAATCTTTTTGTGAGTAAGGTTGTCTTTCTTTTTTTTTTCAGACAGGGTCTCACTTTGTCACCTAGGCTGGAGTGCAGTGGTGCAAACATTCACTGCGGCCCTGACTTCCTAGGCTCAGGTGATCCTCCTGCCTGATCCTTGCAAGTAGCTGGGACTTCAGGTGTGTGCCACCACACCCAGCTAATTTTTGTATTAAAAATATTTTTTAAATAAATATTTTGACAACTGAGATGGGGTCTTTTTATGTTGCCCAGGCTGGTCTTGAACTCCTGGGCTCAAGCGATCCTCCCACCTCGGCCTCCCAAAGTGCTGGGATTGCAGGCATGAGCCACCATGCCTGGTCAATTTTTGTATTTTTTGTAGAGATGAGGCTTCACTCTGTTGTCTAGGCTGGTCTCAAACTCCCTGGGCTCAAATGACCCACCTGCCTTGGCCTCCCAAAGTGCTGGATTGCGGTGTGAGCCGCCATGCCCAGCTTTCTTTTTCCTTCTTTTCTGAATTTATGGTGAACTCCTTAGAATAGGTTTCTAGAAGTAAAACGACAGGGTCAAGCAGGAAGACTGTTTTTATGGTTCTTTGATGTACTCATCATATATTGCCAAATTATTTTAAAAGCCCACGCCTTGTAAATCTGGGTGATTTGCACGTTGTTATGGCCTGTTGAGCCCTTGGAGAGCTTGTCCTGATTTGTCCTCCCAGCAGCCATGTCTGAAGGTCCCACAACTTTTCTAGGCTGTCTCGGGCCCCAACAGCAGCCAGAGTGAAATGAGAACATCCGCCCTCAAAACTCAGATGATTCCTGCTGCCACTGTCTCTGGGCCTGGAGCGCCCCCTACAGCCCACATGAGGACCTTGCCTTCCTGTCCTGTGATCTGGGCTTCTCCTGCCTTCTCACCACACCCTCCTCTGGCCTCCACCCCAGTCCAGGTATGGCCTGAGCAGGTGCAGAGTGGGTCACAGCCTCTCTGAGGTTGCCATTGTCCCTTAGGCAGTACAGGAACACAAGCCATGACGTGTCAGCCTCCTGACACAGCACTTTCCTGCTCTAGGCTGCTCTACCATGAGAGAGCTCTTATTTTTCTTGACTTAAAATCTGTTTCCTTGGTGTTTCCTCTCAATGCTCAAGTGTTATCCCTCAGGGCCACACATAGCCACTCTGCTCACTTATCCCTGCGACCTTTCTTCCCCTCCAGCTCACCTTCCCTCATGGCCTTAAAGCTTCTCCACCAGCTGGTTCTGCTTGAGCTTGGGACGAGGTCTCTCACTTCCTTGAGTCTCAATTTTCCTCACCTGTGGAATGGACAATACTCTCTATACTGCAGAGTTATCATAAAGATTCAAAATCGTACCAATAAAAAGCCTGGCTCAGATTTTTGGCCCAAGATGGGAGGCTGAGCACATGGATGTTCCTCTCCTCCTCCTGAACACACATTGAAAGAAAGTAAAGAAGGTTAAAGAGGCCGGGCGCGGTGGCTCAAGCCTGTAATCCCAGCACTTTGGGAGGCCGAGACGGGCG
>NW_012118833.1:356746-359188 GCF_000951035.1 Colobus angolensis palliatus
AAGAGCAAAACTGTCTCAAAAAAAAAAAAAAAAACCTCCACTCATAAAATAAAAACAGAATATTATGATGAAGAGACATTCAAAGAAGAAGAGGGTCTTATATATTTAAGTATGGTTGACAAAATGTTTAAACATCAGTGAAACTATTACAAAAAGTACTTTCTAATGTCTCACTTAAAAAGGTGAAAGAGAGAGAGAGAGACCCACACACATTAAGACAGAAATAGACGCATACTAAAGGAAACTATTTTGAGACACAGGATTGATCCAGGAAAACCAGTAACCACTGATAGGAATTTTAGAGGAGAAAATGGAACGGGGGGGGGGGTGAAAATTATTAAAGAAATAATAATTTTCCAAGACTTTAGGGGAAAAAAAGTTATTCTTCAGAATGAAAAGGCCTAGCAAACACAGAGCATGTTGAATGAAAAAAAGAAAATTCAAATTTGGACCCATACTACATATCCTAGAGTGCCAAGGATAAGTTAAACACCCAAAAGCTTCCAGTGAGAAATAAAAGGCAGGTAATGTTGGTGTTCACAACAGCAACACTGACTCTCAGAAGACAATAGAACAATGCCTTCAAAAGTGCTAAGAGAAAATGGTATTGAACTTAAACTGGGCACGGCGGCTCGTGCCTGTAATCCCAGCACTTTAGGAGGTGGAGGTGGGTGGATCACCTGAGGTCAGGAATTCGAGACCAGCCTGGTCAACATGGTGAAACCCCGTCTCTACTAAAAATACAAAAATTAGCTGGGTGTGGTGGTGTGTGCCTGTAGTCCCAGCTACTCAGGAGGCTGAGGTACGAGAATCGCTTGAACCTGGGAGGCAGAGGTTGCAGTGAGCCAAGATCACACCACTGCACTCCAGCCTGGGCGGCAGGGCAAGACTCCGTATCAAAACAAAACAGAACTTAACTTTGATATCCAATCAAACTGTTAGTTAGGCATGAGAGAAAAATAAAGATACTTTCTGACATTTGGGATGCTGAAGTTTCTCCCAATTCATCCTTTTGGTAAAAAATTGCTTGAAGATGTACTCTAGCAAAATGAAAAGGAATCCAAGATAGAGAATGACAGGGAAATCCAAGAAGCAATGGTTCTAAACTAGGAGAGCAATGAAAATATATCCCAGAATGACAGTTGTATAGCAGATCTGGAAACAAGTCAGTGAATATTAGATCACTCAACAAACGGCGTGATTAAAAATGGAATGATCTTGGCCGGGTGCGGTGGCTCACGCCTGTAATCCCAGCACTTTGGGAGGCTGAGGTGGGCGGATCACTAGGTCAGGAGATCGAGACTCGTCCTGACTAACACGGTGAAACCCCGTCTCTACTAAAAATACAAAAAAATTAGCTAGGCGTGTTGGCGGGTGCCTGCAGTCCCAGCTACTCGGAAGGCTGAGGCAGGAGAATGGCATGAACCCAGGAGGCGGAGCTTGCAGTGAGCCGAGACAGCTCCACTACACTCCAGCCTGGGCGACAGAGCGAGATTCTGTCTCAAAAAAAAAAAAAAAAGGAATGATCTTAATGATAGAGTAAAAAAGACATACCTGCCCATGTGCCTACACAAGGTGGAAAAAAGACAGTTGAAATGCCAGGAAAACAAAAAAAGTCCTGTAAGGAAATGATAGTCCAAATTGTAAGCAAACTAAAATGTGACCTGATTCTGAGCAAGTCTCAGAAGAGAATATTCTTCCTTCTTTTATTTCTATTTTTGTATGGGTTTTCTGGTGAGAAGTGGAAAATCTGCAGACAAATTCTAAAAGAGCTTAACTTCTTTCTCTAAGTGGCCCACGTTTATTGATACGGAGTTACGTATTCTTCTTTGTGGATCCATTTATCCTTGGCTCTCCAGTAAACAGTACTTACATAATCATAATATTGTAAAAATGATTGATTTATTTGTTTATTATTTTTTTTAGAGACAGACTCTTGCTCTGTCAGGCTGGAGTACAGTGGCATGACCACAGCTCACTGCAGCCTCAAACTCCTGGGCTCAAGCGATCCCCTTGCCTTAGCCTCTCAAAGTGCTGAGATTACACGTGAGCCACCACATCTGGCTTTAAAATTTTATTTGACATTTTATTTCAAATTTTATTTTATTCCAAATTTCATAACAACTTAACAGACAGAGCATGGAAGACTTATTCATGGTTATACAATACATCAGATTGCTTTTAGCTGAACAGTGGCTGAAACCCTAAATAGGAGTTTATTTTTCTACTGTTATGAGGCAGCCAGAAGTGGTCATCCCAGAGACGCATGTGCTTAAGAATTCTTAAGCCCCTAAGATCATCTACATTTCTCCATCCAGCTTCAATGTCCTGTATTATTTAATTTCTTTCTTTCTTTCTCTTTCTTTTCTTTTCTTTTCTTTTCCTTCCTTCCTTCCTTCCTTCCTTCCTTCCTTCCTTCCTTCCTTCCTTCCTTCCTTCCTT
>NW_012118833.1:359698-366915 GCF_000951035.1 Colobus angolensis palliatus
ATGTTGGCCAGGCTGGTCTTGAACTCCTGACCTCAGGTGATCTGCCCACCTTGGCCTCCCAAACTGCTGGGATTACAGGCTTGAGCCACCATGTCCGGCCTATTTAATTTCTTAAGGATTTAATGAAATTTTATTAAATATTTTTATTAAAATAAAATGATTCATTGTTTTAGAACTTGATGTTCATCCAGTTGAAATATTTAAAAATTCTATCTACATATAGAAAGGTATATCTTACATATTTATGTATATCTTAGTCAATTCAGGCTGCTATAACAGAATGCTATAGACTAGGTGGCTTAAGCAACAGAAATTTATTTCTCATAGTTCTGGAGGTTGGGAAATCCAAGATCGAGGCACAGACATATCTGGTGTCTGGTGAGAGTCCACTTTCTTGTTTATACGCGGCCTTTTTCTGGTTGTATCCTCACATGCAGTGAGAAGAGAGACAGAGAGATCATTTCATGCCTCTTTTTTTATTTTTTTTTTGAGACAATGTCTCACTCTGTTGCCCAGCCTGGAGTGCAGTGGCAAAAACACAGCTCACTGCAACCTCCTCCTCTGCCTCCTGGGCTTAAGCAATCCTTCCACCCCAGCCTCCTGAGTAGCTGAGACTACAGGTGTGTGCCACCATGCCTGGCTAATTTTTGTATTTTTTTTTTAGAGATGGGATTTTCCCATGTTACCCAGGCTGGTCCCGAACTCCTGGGCTCAAGCAATCTGCCTGCCTTGGCCTCCCAAAGTGCTGAGATTATAGGCATGAGCCACTGGGCCCAGCCCATCTCTTCTTATAAGGGCACTGATTCTATTCATGAGGACTCTACTTTACAACCTAATCACCTCCTAAAAGCCCCTCCTCCAAATACCATCACATTGGGGATTTAGGCTTCAACATACGAATTTTGGGGGCACACAGACATTCAGTCCATAGTATGTTTATCTGCATATTTATCTATAGCTATAGCTCTGTCTACACCAATTTAAGAGTAATATGAATTTATGTGAATAATATGAATTGCTTAATATTACAAAACATTCCTCAGTTGCCTTGTGCAGCTTCTGTAATTAGCATAAAATCATAAATATTCTGGAAACACAAATTGGAAAAGAAAAAAAGCAAGAAAATGGACAAGTCACTCTCATGGGAAATGATGGAGTGACGTGAGAGTCGGTTGCATTCACGCTTTTTGAGGAGGATTTGATGAGTTTGTTAATTTGTCTTTTTTCTAATTTCTACACGTAAATCCTCCCTGTACTTTGAAGACAGTGTCTATCTCTGACATCAGCATTGGGACAATCTATAAAACCATCCTGGCATTCAAATATAGTCACTCTTTGTTTTGAGGACATAGGGCAAGAGATGGAGAAGTGTTTCCCAGGGCATGAACAGTGTTAGTCACCAGAGAAGATGTTTAGGATCACTTGATCACACTGTAACGGCAAATACAAGATCCTGAGTGACAGGGTCCCCAAGTATTCTTTAATACGGGCTTCCCCAACCCCCGGGCTGCAGTACTGGTCCGTGACCTGTTGGGAACCAGGCCGTGGGGCAAGTGAATGTTACCACCTGAGCTCTGCCTCCTGTCAGATCAGAGGTGGCATTGGAATTCCATTGGAATGAGAACCTTATTGTGAACTGTACATGTGAGGAATCTAGGTTGTGTGCTCCTTATCAGAATGTAACTACAGTTTCATCCCCAAATCATCTCGCCCTGCCCCACCATCCGTGGAAAAGTAGTCTTCCACCGAAACTTGTCCCTGGTGCCAAAAAGGTCGGGGGCCGCTGCTTTAACACATGTGTGTGCTTGTGGTGTATGTGCTGTCTAAAGCACAAGACCCCAGGCAAAGACTCTTCTGCCTGGGTCTGGGGCAGCATTGCCTGCAGCCTCCTCTCTGCCTCATCCATATTGCACAGACAAGAGCATGGCCTCTGGGTCAGGCAGACCTGAGCTCAGTTCCCAGTTCTGTCCCTTAGAAGTCTTGTGACTTTCAGCCATTGACTTTCCTGGAGCCTCAGCATCTTCATCTGCAAAGTGGAGGATCTAACAGGATCCTATTATCTAACAGGATTCTCTTCCAGCGTTGTTAGTGCAGGCCTGCCCCTAACACTTGCAGAGCCTAGGGCAAAATCAAGAATGGAGGCCTAGGTGCAGTTCACCCCTTGCTCTTTCCACCCTGACTTCTCCACTCTATGTAGACATAAAAACTCATGTGTCCAATCTCTATTCACACATCCTCCCATCTCTGAATACCTCTGCCCTTGGCCATCCTTCTGGCCCAGGAGTGTACAGACTGATGGCATGGTGCACCTTCAGGAAGCATAGACAGGTGGGAGAGGGGGACTACGCAGACCCTAGAACTAGCCTTTGGGGTCCCAGGTACTCAAAGTATTGTCTAGATGGTGCTAGATGGGGGACTTATGGGAGGAATGAGCATAAGTTCTAGTTGGACAGATCTCCTGGGACCCTCGGACTCCTCTCCTGTGGGGAGGGGGAAGACCAGGTCCTCTTAAGTAGTGGGCCCAGAGCAGAGTCCTGGTTGTCTGGCTCTGAAGTGGTCCTGATAGTGCAGAGTCCATGAAATGATGTTTATAAACTGCTTAGGACAATGCTTGGCACTTACTAGGTGTTGAACACATATTAAATGCTCAATAAATATTAGTTGTTATTATTATTATTAATATGCGAATCTGAAGGCTGAATCTCCCTTTCAAGGATGTGATGGGAGTAAGTGAGATCGTGCAGAAGTACCTACTCTAAAGGCATTTGGATAAGATGAGTTGGCATCCCAGTGGGTACTGAGGCTGAGGTTGCAGGGTGAGTGGCCAACCTGCTTGCTGGAGGCACAAGGGACTGTTCTGTCCCGTGGAAGTTATAATCCCTTGCATTGTGTCCTTCTCAAGGTGCTTAAGAGCTCTGCAATGACAGAGAATGACTTGGCCTTTTCAGAGATCAATCAACAGAAGCCTAGGATAGGCTGTAGTTCTGCTAAAATCCCTGTTAATGGAGCACCTGCTCTGTGCACAGATTCTATGCTACAGTTTCTCTCTACAACTCTGTGAAGGAGATGCATTTCACAGATGAGGAAACTGAGCCTCAACAGGGTAAATGACTTGGTCAAGGTCATGTTGCCAGGGAGGGGTAGAGTGTCTCACTCCCAGAGCCAAGCTGTTTCCATTGCACTATGATTCTGCATCTAAGGCACAACTCATGGACAGAGGGTGAAAACCTTCCTAGGGAGGCCCCGGCTAAGTTCCAAACAGGGATAATGATAGTATGGATTATAAAAGTGATCAGTTCCGGGAAGCATGCAGTAAATCCTGCTAGCTGAGCCCAGCCCACCCTGGGGCTGCTCTGTGACCTTGGCAAAGGCTCTATTCTCACCCACTCCTGCATCTGACGGTTGCTTGACAGAGGCTGGTGGAGGAGGAGGCCGCTGTGGTCTCTGATGGGCCCTAGTTCAGGCCCTTGATGGCATGAATGAAAATCATCTCAGAGCTTGGGTTTGTCTTCAGCTCTGTTGAGGATGGTGGTGTGGGTGAGAGTTGGGCATCACCCCCAGTTTCCAATGCCAGCCTCCAGGGACTTCAGCTTTCTCAGCTGTTTAGCCAAAATGTCATCTCCTAGGAGTTCTGCTTTGGATATTGCTTCTGCACCTCCACCAGCATCTTCTTCCTGGTTCATGCCTTCCAGGTCATCCAGTCCTAAAGACTGGTCCAAATAACCAAACCAGGGCAGCTAATGCCCTCAATGTCTTGACCTTGGAGATTTCCTTTAGATACACACAGCCTTCATTCATGAGTGATTCAGTGCTCAAACCCATTAAACAGCTATGTTTGCACAATGAGGCATTCTGGGCTATGACAGGAGAGCCTGGCCAAGATTAGGTTACCCACAAAGCGGACCCTGTCAAGCAGTTTCTTTGGGTGGAGATCCCAGAAAGCAATGGTGGGGAATTGGGGAGGTGAGGCAAGGAAGGAGGCCACTGTAGGTTATATTAATGAGCAGGTTACTTCTGTGAGCTTTTGAAGCTCAGTGCTTCTAGAGACTTCTGGGAGACAGCATAGAATGAGTCTCAGAGTTGTTCCTTTTGAGGGGTAAAGATGCTGGGATATTTACCCACCAACCTACACTTGTCATTGGCGAAGGGCTGTTCCCAGGGACTTTAGCTCCTCAGTACTCCTGGCCTGCCCTGTGCATGGGTCAAGCAAGCTTGTGCAGGAGGAGAAAGCCCCCAGGCAGAGTCGCAGGAGCTTGCAGTAGGCAGCCATCTGTCACAGGTACAGGTGGGTGGCGGTTACAGGATCTGCAACAGAAGCAGCCCTTTCGGTCCTGCTGGGTGAGGGTAAAACAATGCTCTGAGCCACCAGACAACCAAGAGAGTGAAAACTTTATTGCCCCAAGTACTTTACATGAATGTGACCAACACCACATTTGGGCAAATATATAAAAAGCACAACCTATTGTACAATTATTCCACCTTCTCGATTCATGCACTGTACAGACACTTCCCAGGTTTCTCTCCTAGGAAGAGGTGGGCACGATGGATGGGTTTCATGGGCAGCAGCTGCACTTGTCTGAGCCTCCTTTGCAGATACAGCCCCTGGCACACTTGGCACAGCCCGGCGGGCAGCAGGGACAGCAGCCTGAAAGAGTCAGGAGATGCGCAGATCTGCTATGGGTCAACACTCCCATCTCACCACTGCCCCTCCCACCACTTAGAGGAAGTAGGAAAAGAGGGGTGTGTGCATGAGGTTTCAATCCACATTAGCAAAAATCCTGGGACAGAAACTTGAGGGATGTTAGAACTGGAAGGGATCCTGGGGGCCATCTAGAGTCCATCAGAAGCCCACAGAAGGGAGGTTTGCCAAGGTCATGAGACAGTGGCAAAGGCAAGACTAGAACCTAGGGCTCATGACTCCAGGCCAGTGCTCTATCCCTGTTACCACTCGGCAGAACAGAACCTCCCCTCAGTCTTTTTCCTGCTCCAAACACTATGGATGCCCTCATCCCTGGGTAGGCTGCAGCCATGGAGAGCTCTGCCATAGGTCTCTACACGGTTCTCATTTCAGATATCTCCCAAATGGGTAAAAGGCATCTAGACTCCCTCCCCCCAAGCCCCAGTCCATCATGGCTGGAGGATTGAGGATGGGGATTGGACCTTTCTTTCTTTTCTTTCTCTCCTTCCTTCCTTCCTTTCTTCCTTCCTTCCTTCCTTCCTTCCTTCCTTCCTTCCTTCCTTCCTTCCTTCCTTCCTTCCTCCCTCCCTCCCTCCCTCCCTCCCTCCCTTCCTTCCTTTCTTTTTTGACTGATTTTCACTCTTGTCACCAAGGCTGGAGTGCAATGGCGTGATCTCCAGTCACTACAATCTCTGCCTCCTGGGTTCAAGAAATTCTCCTGCCTCAGCCACCCGAGTAGCTGGAATTACAGACACCCACCACCATGCCCAGCTAATTACTGTATTTTTAGTAGAGATGGGGTTTCACCATGTTTGTCTGGCTGGTCTCGAACTCCTGACTTCAGATGATGCACCCACCTCTGCCTCCCAAAGTGCTGGGATTACAGACGTGAGCCACTGCACCTGGCCTGGATGGGACTTTTCTAACTGCCAGCCCTTGGTGCCCCCGGTCACCATACTCACTCTTCCGACACGTTTTACAGTTGCAGGTTGTGCATTTGCAGTTGTCTCCACACATGCAGTTTCCTCCTGGAAGAGAGGACAGCCACCACGAACGTGAGGATGGAGATGGAGTGGGGAACATAAGGCATGATGCCGATTGTCACAGAGGCAAGGCTTCTGGGCTGTCCTTGGGGACTGGCTGAACGAGAGGGTGACAAGGCTGCTGAGCATCACCCCAGTGTCAAGAACCGTGCAATAGTCCACAGTCACAGGCCATGGATGGGAACTAGCATGGCTGCATCAATCGTGCCTGGGATAATTGTAAAAATGCAGATTCCTGGGACCAACCCTTGAGATGTTCTGATTCATAAGTCTTGGTGGGGAAATGGAGTCCATATTTTTGAAAAGCAACTCAAATAATTCTTAAGTACAATGAGAACCAACAGACGAGGCCAATGTTTCCAAGCCCAGGGTTCCTCTGAGAACTACCAAAGCCTTTCACACCCTCTTAGCTAGGCATACTGGCTCACGTCTGCAATCTCAGCACTTTGGGAGGCCAAGGGAGGTGAATCACATGAGGCCAGGAGTTTGAGACCAGCTTGGCCAACATGGAGAAACCCCATCTCTAAAAGAAAAAAAAATTAGCCAGGTGTGGTGGCACACACCTGTAATCTCAGCTACTAGGGAGGCTGAGACATGAGAATCTCTTGAACTTGGGAGATGGAGGTTGCAGTGAGCCGAGATTGTGCCAGTGCACTCCAGCCTGGGTGATGGAGTGAGACTCTGTCTTAAAACAAACAAACAAACAAAAAAACCTTTTACACACACACACACACACCCTCCTCACCTTCACAAGTCAAGATGAAAACCATGAATGGTTTAAGGAAGGTCAAGGAACGTCAGTGAACTCAAAACAAGAGCCACAGAGCCACACCTTGTTTTGTTTTTTCCTTTCCTTTCCCTTTCCCTCCCCTCTCCTCACCTCCTCTTCCCTTTCTTTTTCTTTCTTTTCATTGTTCCTTCCTTCCTCCCTCCCTCTTTCCTTCCTCTCTTTCTTCCTCCCTCCCTTTCTTTTTTCTTTCTTTCTCTCGCTCTCTCTCTCTCCCCCATTCTTTCTCTCTTTCCTTCTTTCTTTCCTTTTTCCTTCTTTCTTTCTTCCTTTCTTTTGACAGGGTCTTGCTCTATCACCTAGGCTGGAGTGCCATGGTGGGAACACAGTTCACTGCAGCCTCAAGCTCCTGGGGTCGAGTGATCTCCCTGCCTCAGCTTCCTGAGTAGCTGGGACCACAGGCACACATCACCACACCTGGCTAATTTTTTAAATTTTTGTAGAAACAGGGCCTTAGTATATTGTCCAGGCTGGTCTCAAATTCCTTGGGCATAAGCAATCATCCTGCCTTGGCCTCCCAAAGTGCCAGGATTACAGATGTGAGCCACCACCTTGGTTTTACACCGTAATGACCATCTACACTAAAAAAAAATTATCCCATCTTTCATTGTGAGTTTCAAAATGCTGGAAGCTTCTGCCTCTTTTGCAAGTTTTTGGTACAGAGATGTCTAGTTAAAAGACAAGGGAGTCTTGTAAGACTTCATTTTCT
>NW_012118833.1:367650-381107 GCF_000951035.1 Colobus angolensis palliatus
CTTTGGTCTTGCTCTATTACCCAGGCTGGAGAGCAGTGGTGCAATCCTAGTTCCCTGTAGCCTCGAACTCTTGGGCTCAAGCGATCCTTCCATCTGCGCCTCCTGAGTAGCTGGGACTGAGGTGCACACTACTACACCTGGGTAAGTTAAAAAAAGAATTTGTAGACATAGAGTCTCACTATGTTGCCCAGGCTGATATTGAACTCCTGGTCTCAAGTGATTCTCCTGCCTCAGCCTCAAATTGCTGGGACTACAGTTGTGACCCACAGCACCCAGACTTGTGAGACTTCTTTATACTATTTCCATGACTGTAAAAGCCCAGGATGGCTTTGAACCCTGATTTCTCTCCTTCTGACCAACATGCTCCTGTGGAATTAAGCAGCTTCAGTGACTCAAGAGTCCACATAAGTTAGGGGAGTCCACAACTCCCCTGACATCTGCAGGTGCTTAATGGTTTTAGCACTTTCATAGCAGCTCTGGGATGTGGTTGGCTGGGAATAAGGCACCTCAGTCTACAGATGAGGAAAGTGAGGATCAGAAAGAATAAGTGCCGGGGGGGGGATGGCAGCGATGGACCCAAACCAGGTTGCCAGGTTCTGGACCAGAGTTCTCCTCACTTTGGTGGGTGCCCTTAGGGGCTAATGCTAGAAGGACCAAAGTTTGCAGGTCCCCTATCAGCCATTCCCTGAGCCAGGATATCAATTCTAGAAAATCAGGCTGGGAGCCAACAGAGAGTGGGAGCTGCCTCACGGGTGGCCAGTCCACCTGTCAGCTCCCAGGATGAACTCCATTGGTGGCTCCTAATTGGAGGGAAGAGAAGTTTTCATCAGGGACCTGCAGACTCCCTGTAGGAAGCTGGTCCAAGGTTCCCAGACTCCAGGGAGGGCTTCCTTACTCACCAGACATGCAGACACATTCCCTGGGGTCCATGGTCCAGGTGTCCAAAAGGTTCCAGTGCTGTCACCACTGGGGAAGGGAGGCTGAGTGATCAGCAGCCAGAGGCTCCCCATTTATAGCCATGTGGGTGTAGTCTGCAGCTCAACCCACCTCTCCCTGGGGCCAGACGCCCTGCACACGGCCCAGTAAGGCACCTTGGGCTGCGAGTTGGGAAGAGTAGGCAGAGGGGGGCAGAGGAGAGACCGAGCAGTACAGTCATTTGGGTGGCTTTTCACCAGGGATGCAGGTGGCTGCACCCACCTCACCCACCCACCTGGCAAGGTTTCAGGGAACCAGGCTCAGGCTCAGATGCGCACATGCAGCTCAGATCAGCAGCTACGTCCACCCTGTCTCCAAGTCCTATAAGTCCTATGCATTCTGTTATCTGCCATTTCGGTTCCCTCCTTCATAGGGGCTCCTCCTGCCTTGGCTTGGGGCCTCATGCTATCTCCCCTGGTTGACTGTAAAAGCCCTTACTATGGGCAGGTGGGGGCCTCTATCCTTGGCCCTGAGCTTTAGAAGCTTCCACCAAGAACCTCTACTGGCCGCACCCTCCTCATGAGTGAAAGGGTGGAAAATCAGGGAGTTGTGCCCACCCAGAGCATGCAAACTTTCCTTCCAGACCACACACAAAGCAGATGCAGCAAGAGGGGACGTGGGGGAGATTTAACCACCTCTTCACTCTCCATTATAACCCAATTCTTTGGTATGGGCAGCTGAGCACTTTTCAGTTTGTTTATTTATTTATTTGTTTTGAGTTGGGGTCACATTCTGTTGCCTAGGCTAGAGTGCAGTGGCTCGATCTCGGCTCACCGCAACCTCCACCTCCCGGGTTCAAAGGATCCTCCTACCTCAGCCTCCCAGTAGCTAGGACCACAGGCGCGAGGCACCACACCTGTCTAATTTTTTTGTGTATTAGAGATGGGGTTCTGCCACATTGCCTAGCCTGGTCTTGAACTCCTGAGCTCAAGTGATCTGCCCGCCTCAGCCTTCCAAAGTGTTGGGATTACAGGCCACCATGCCCGGCCTACATTTCAGTCTTTTGTAAAGTGCCCTATAGAGGATGCAGCTTCAAGCTTCCCTGACAAGCTGCCATCTGCACCCAATCCCCATGGAGAAATTCTGGAGCTGGTGCTGATTACACTTCCTCCAGGAAGCCACCTCTGATCAATCCCACTTAGTTGGGAGAAATCTCTCTCTGTATCCCTTGGCTGATATGTCTGTATATTTCTCATGATTTTTACTACTTGCTAAGCTGCTGTATGATTATTTGTGTTGATGGCTCTTACCTTTCTCGCCCCAATCTGGGAGCTCTCAGGTAAAAAACCTGTGCCTGAAGCATCTCTAAACCCATTCAACGTTCTGCACAATGTTGGATGAATGGATGAATTAATCAGATGAGTAATCAAATGACCAAAGGCATGAGTGAGAGAGTGGATATATAAGTGAACAAATGACTAAGTGAGTGACGAGTGGACAAATGCATGTATGTCCTGCGTGTGGCTCTACTGAGGACCTCTGCGGAAATACGCTGTTGCCATTCAGAAAGGCGAAAAACGGGCCTGGCCATAACCATGGGAGATCATTCTCCGAGTTCTCAGCTTGGTGGGGTCTCCATCATTCATCCATAAGGACCACCTGGGCCTCAGTCTGACCCATGGAACCATGGATTTTGGGCTGAGAGCTTCTAATGAGGAGAAAGGGATTTGGCTCCATGGTCATCAGCAGGTCACTGTGGCAGGCACTGGGGAGGGGAGGAGGGGGCAATACTGTAGTGATCCCCAAGTGGTGTCTTCCTTAAAGGAGTTCACAGCCTAGTAGGGGACATGTATTCATTCATCACCCTCCAAGGGTCAGGCACTGTGCTGGGCACTGGGGAGCCAATGGGTGAGTAAAAGCAGTTTATGGTTCAGAAGGTCGGGAGGACATCTCAGCCCAGGAGATCCATGACCAGGTGTGGCTGCTCCCAGACTCTTGAAGCTGGATCCATCTTACTGGGCTTGCACCCCCAGCCCAGTTCTGGCACATCTCTCGTGGCAGGCCCAGCCTCCTCCACCTCTTGGGCTGCCCTCCAGCAAGTATTAACGGCTTAGAAGGTCTGGCCTAACCAAGTGAGACCAGAGAGAGGAAGGGATTTCCCTTCACCCTTATTGAAGCCATCTCTCTCCCTCCTCTGCTTAGGCCAGGAATCGCTTTTTCCTTGGATGACGGACAGTGTGAAGTTGCTTAAGGCCCCAACCGAATGCTAATATCAAAACCAGGCCAGATGCAGTGTCTCATATCTGTAATCCCAGAACCTTGGGAGGCTGAAATGGGAGGATTGCTTGAGACCAGGAGATCGAGACCAGCCCGGGCAGCATAGGGAGACTTGCTTGAGCTCTGACACTCAGAGCTGCTTGACCTCTCTGAGCCTCAGTTTCCTGATCTGCAAAATCTAGCTCGTGCAAATGACAACCCTACAGCACTGTTGTTGTGGAGGTTAAATGAGAGAATATATATTAATCACTGAGTTCAAAATCTGGCACAATATTATTATCATCAACATTATTACTATTAATATGATTATCACGATCTGTATCTAATACAAATCGGTAGTTTGGTTTGGCCACCCACCCATTTGCATGTTTCGGGCTCATAGATCACCATATGGTTCTGCAGTCCTGAGCAGGATGCATTCATCAGCCGTAAATATTGTGGGGTTTTAGTCTCGGGGCTCCCAGCTTTTACACTCAATGGAACTTTTGAGTCCCAGGGCCAAGAGAGCATGGGGCACGGTCCTTTCTGATTCTCTTTGCTGCAGTTTCTCTCTGTTTGGAGGCAAAGTTGATGTTTCTCCTACAGAGGCCTCTCCTGGGGGGTATTTCTGGCCTTATATGTAGGATTAGGCATGAGACCCTGGGGGTAAAATCAGAGAGGGCAGAGTGGCCTATGGGGCACCAGCTTGAATCCTAGAGGATCAGCACTGGAAGAACCCTGATAAGTCAGAAGCCAGCCCCTCGTTGTCCAAATAGGAAAAACAGGAGCCCAGAGAGACGGGCCGAGCCCTGCCACTGAGCTTAGGTTGGTGACGGGGGATATTTGAATTTGACTTCTCAACTTGTTGCTGGCACTCATGCCTTACGTCCAAAGCCCTCGTGACAGAATTGTTCAGCACATTAAAGTCTCTGTGGCTTTATAAGCTGTTTATTAATTAATGTCTTATTAGAAAAAAATCAAACATACTAAAAAGTACAAAGAATAGTATTCCAAACACCACTGTATCTACCACCCAGAATTAACAGATGTTGACACTGCCCTATTGCTTCAGCTCTTTTAAGAAATAAAAATTCAACAGGGCTGAGCACGGTGGCTCATGCCTGTAATCCCAGCACTTGGGGAGGCCAGGGCAGCAGGATCGCTTGAGCTCAGGAGTTCAAGACCAGCCTGGCCAACATAGCAAGACTTTGCCTCTAAAAAAAAAAAAAAAAAAAGCCAGGTGTGATGGTATACGACTGTAGTCATAGCTACTTGGGAGGCTGAGATAAAAGGAATGTTTGAGCCCAGGAGTTGAAGGCTGCAATGAGCTATGATTGCATCACTGCACTCCAGCCTGGGTGACAGAGCAAGGCTCTATCTCAAAAACAAACAAACAAAAAAATTAACAGGTTAATGGCTCTAAACACCACCTATGTGCTGGTTGCCCCTAACTTATGCTTTCAACCCAGCCTCTCTTCCAAACTCCAATCTCGTAGCCTGGCTGCTACTCAGCACCTCCATGTAAATGTCAAACAGCATCTCAAATTCCTCCTGTCCTCAGCTGAGCTCCTGCTCCTGCTCACCTCCTGCCAGATCCTCCCGCAGTCTTGTCTGCCTCCATGGTTGCCACCTGATTTGAGCCACTATCATCTACCCTAGACTCAGCACTTGTTTCCTAACTGGCCTCCCTGGCTCTGCTCCTTTTGCTGTCCTTTTTACCTCTCTCCAAACCCCCTAATTAGCCACACAACACTCAGAGTGGTTCTATTAAAATAAAAGTTACGACCAGGCATGGTGGCTCATGCCTGTAATCCCAGCACTTTGGGAGGCCGAGGTGGGCAGAACACGAGGTCAGGAGTTTGAGACTAGCCTGGCCAACATAGTGAAACCCCGTCTTTACTAAAAACACAAAAATTAGCCAGGCATGGTGGTGGGTGCCTGTAGTCCCAGCTACTCTGGAGGCTGAGGCAGGAGAATCGGTTGAATCTGGGAGGAGGAGGTTGTGGTGAGCTGAGATACTGCCACTACACTCCAGCCTGGGCAACAGAGTGAGACTCTGTCAAAAAAAAAAAAAGAAAGAAAGAGAGAGAGAGAGAAAGGAAGGAAGGAAGAAAGGAAGAAAGCAAGCGAGAAAGAAAGAGAAAAGAAAAAAGTTACATTGTGTTACTGCTCTGCTCAGAATCCATTAGAACCTTTCCATCTCACCTAGTAAACAAAAAAGCTCTTGGCCACCAGATCAGCCCCTGTTCCCTCTCTGCGTTTGTCTCTATGGCACTTCCCAGCCTCTCTGCCTGCTCAATACTTGAACTTGTCAATCATGCCGCAGCCCCAGGGCCTTTGCACATCTCTAAAACATCTTCCCCTAGATATCTGCTTGAGCTATCTGGTGATATTTTACCTCTCCTTCAGGTGAGGGTATCTCTGGCCACCTTATCTGAAATGTCCACACTACGTGCATGCCATTTTGCTTCCTTTTTCCTCTTTGGTACTTTTCACCATGAAACATACTATATATTTTGCATGTTTGTCTTGTTTATTGTCTGACTCCTTTTCCAAAATGTGAGCTTCACATGCGCAGGGATTTTGGTCTGTTTTGCTCACTGCCATATACTCAGTGTCCAGAAAAGCACTGGGAACAAGGCAGGGGCTCAATTTGTTGAATTGAATATATTGAAGTTCCTTTTATATTTCTTCCCAGACTCCTCCCCCTCTCTCCAAAGGAAGTCAATGATAAAATTCATGTGTATTCTCTCCATTCTTGTTTTTATTATTTTCTTATGTATGTGTATACATGTATACAGTATTGCTTTATGTGTTTTTAAAAAGTACATAAGTGGTACTATAACATAAATATTGTTCTACAACTGTTTTTTCCTTCCATCTTTATGTTTTTTGTTTGTTTGTTTTGTTTTGTTTTGTTTGAGATGGAGTCTCACTCTGTTGCCCAGACTGGAGTGCAGTGGCGTGATCTCGGTTCACTGCAACCTCTAGCTCCCAGGTGCAAGCGATTCTCCTACCTCAGCCTCCCAAATAGCTGGGATTATAGACTCCAGCCACCACACCCAGTTAATTTTTGTATTTTTAATAGAGATGGGGTTTCACCATGTTTGCCAGGCTTGTCTCAAATGCCTGACCTCAGGTGATCTGCCCACCTCAGGCCCCCAAAGTGCTGGGATTACAGGCGTGAGCCACTATGCCCGGCCCCATCACCATGTGTTTGAGATCTATCTATGCTGATGCCTGATTATGATATCACATTGTATGAATACACCATATTTTCCTTATCCATTCCCCTACTGACATTTAACTTGCTTTCACATATCCTCTATTACAAAAATGCTGCAAGGAAGGAATAGCCCCATTCGTGTTACGTAGATAGATGAGTGTTCATTCCTCCCTAGAAGGACGGCTAGGTTGTATGGGGCAATTGGTCTCCAAAGATCCTACGCCAATTTATGCTCCTTCTAGCAATTTCTGAGAGTCCCCATTTCCCCAGTACCTCCTCCGACACTTCCTTTATTCAGACTTTGAAAAGTGTGCCCACCTAATCACTGTGAAGAAGTGCAGTGGTATCTGAGGTACAATGTGTATGTTTCTGCCTCTCAGCGTCATCAACCATTAACATCCGGAGAGTGAGCCATGGTCCAGTCTTCCCCACGCTGACTGTCATTTCTCATCAGCCTTTCACTCCCTAGCAAGAGACAGCATGGTGAAGATGATGGGCTGCAGACCTTCGGATTTGGTTTTCATCCTGGCTCCTCTCTCTGTTTGCTGCACAACCTCAGACACGCCCCCTTGTCTCTGTGAACTTCAACTACAAAATGGGGATAAGTGGGTCTACTCATGAAGTTATGGTGAGAACTAAGAAAATAAAAGTTTGACATTTAACACACCAAGTGTTCAAGGAATGGTAAATGATATTAAGGTTTCATGTTTATAGCGTTTATAGTGGAGGGATAAGGCAACTTGATATGGAGTCACATGTATCTGGAGTTCAGCCCCAATGCTTTCAACAAGGCACGTCACCTCTCTAAACACCAGTGTGTCATCTTTAAAAGGAAGATGATTATAAATGGAAGAACTACTCTCTTAGAGTAGTTCTAAGGAAGCCTCTCTTCCCAACCCAAATATATGCACAAACACATGCGAAATTCTACTTTTCTGGGACCCAATTCCACTCTGGGAGCCCCAGTAAGGAACTCCACAGCCAATGTGTAGCCAGCCTCCCGGGAGGTGGGTCCCAGCGCTGTGGATTGTAAAAATCAGGCCAAGGCTAATTAGGAGTTGCCTTGCTCAGGGCCCAAATCACCTGTGCACTAGGCAACCTTCACAGACTCTCCGGGGCTTGCGGCTGCCGGTTAATTACATGGGACTCGGCTCCACAGTTATAATTCAGTACCCACTGGGCAAGTGAAACCCTCTGCTTTGCACACAGCCCCCAGGAAGGATGAGTAAGGCTGAAGCCAACAATTACCCACACTCATTGCCCCCAGCAGCAAAGTGACTGGTCCAGGTTGGCTGGCAGCCCAGATGCTGGCTTTGGAGACAGTGAGGAGTCTCCCCGTCCGTCCTTTCTTCCTTCCCTCCTCTTTTCTTTCTTTTCTTTGTTCTTTTCTTCTTTGCTTGCTTTCTCCTTCCTCTGTTTTTTTTTCTTTCTTTCTTTCTAAGACAGAGTCTCACTCTGCCACCCAGGCTGGAGTGCAGTGGCACGATCAGAGCTCACTGCAGCCTCGAACTCCTGAGCTCAGGGGATCCTCCTGCCTTGGCTTCTGGAATAGCTGGGACTACAGGTGCACTCCACTGTGCCCAGCCAATTTTGTTTTTAAATTCTTTGTAGAGACCAGGTCTTGCTGTGTAGCTCAGGCTGGTCTTAAACTCCCAGCCTGAAATGATCCTCCTGCCTTGGTCTCTCAAAATGTTGGGATTATACATGTGAGCCACCTTGCCCAGCCATTTTTTCCCTTTCTTTCTTTTTTCTTCTATCCTTCTTTAATCAATCTTTCAGCAACAATATTTAAGATCTACTGCATGCCGAGCTTTGAGCTTGCCCTCTGGATGGGGTGAGTGAACCAGACACAGAGCTGAGCCGTGGTCCTGAGGAGCTTGCTTTTCTAGTAGGGGTGATGAGTGAGTCCATGACTATCAGAAAAGGAGAACGCAGGCAGGGTTTCTATGAGGGCACACAAGGGCAGCGGGCACTTGAACCACCCCAAGAGTGAGCACCTCCTGAAATGCTGTGTTCTAGGCACCTCATCCATCTCACCCTAATCTTGTCCCTTCATTTCTGCCAGTCTAGGCAGCCTCCAGGTTCCTCATGGAATGTTGAGGCTGGACTAGGGGTATTCAAGCTGTGCATGCTCAGAGCCCCAGGGTTCATGGAGAATGGTAGGGGCTGCTGTAGGTGGGATGCTAGGTCCATCTGTCCCCCACTTTCCCTATTTACGCAGGCGACTCCTCTTTCAAAAATCTGTTTTATCCTGTACATCCCACCTTTCCCCCCTCACACATAATGCCTTTATGGTACCAGGGGAGATAGTGCTGAGTAAGAACCAGTTGGAAAACTGCTGAATACAGGCCCTGCCTAGCAAGGTTAGTGGACTTGCCCAGGACAACAGAGGGATTGTAGCAGGTCTGCGTCTGCAGTCCTAAGTGGACGGAGCTCATGGCTCAATGCTTTTCTATGTTTTTTCTTCTTTTTCAAATTATTGTTTTGGCTGATGTGGTGGCTCATGCCTATAATCCCAGTAATTTGGGAGGCCAAGGAAGGAGGATCACTTGATCCCAGGAGTTCCAGACCAGCCTGGGCAACAGAGGGAGAACTTGTCTCTATAAGAAACTTTTTAAATGATGGTCGGGCACGGTGGCTTACACCTGTAATCCCAGCACTTTGGGAGGCCAAGGCGGGCAAATCACAAGGTCAAGAGTTCGAGACCAGCCTGGCCAACATGGTGAAACCCCACCTCTACTAAAAATACAAAAAAATTAGCCGGGCACAGTGGCACCCACCTGTAATTTCAGTTGCTTGAGAGGCTGAGGCAGGAGAATCTCTTGAACCCGGGAGGTGGAGGTTGCATGAGCCATGCCACTGCACTCCAGCCTGGCTGTCAGAGTGGTACTCCATCTCAAAAAAAATAATAATAATTAAAAATAATTTTTAAAATATAAAATGAACCAGGCATGGTGGCACATACCTGTAGTCCCAGCTACTTTGGAGGCTGAGGCAGGAGGATTGCTTGAGCCTAGGAGCTCCAGCCAAGAAGCTGCAGCAAGCCATGATTGTGCCACTGCACTCTAGCCTGGGTGACAGAGGGAGACCATGTCTCTAAGAAATATTTTTAATAGAATAGAAATTATTTTTTTATTCTTTTTTTTTTTTTTTTTTTTATTGAGATGGAGTCTCGCTCTGTCGCCCAGGCTGGAGTGCAGTGGCCAGATCTCAGCTCACTGCAAGCTCCGCCTCCCGGGTTCCCGCCATTCTCCTGCCTCAGCCTCCCGAGTAGCTGGGACTACAGGCGCCCGTCACCTCGCCCGGCTAGTTTTTTGTATTTTTTAGTAGAGACGGGGTTTCACCGTGTTAGCCAGGATGGCCTCGATCTCCCGACCTCGTGATCCTCCCGTCTCGGCCTCCCAAAGTGCTGGGATTACAGGCTTGAGCCACCGCGCCCGGCTATTTTTTTATTCTCAACTATTTTTAAAACAGACCAGAATCGAGAATTAAATATGAAACCTTCTCACATTATCAAATACTAACATTAAGTTCTATTCATTTCAATTTTTTAAAGAGATGAAAAAAGTCAAAGACTGCGGAAACTCCCTGTGTAACCTTCCCTGGCCTCCTTCGTACTCCACTACCAAACCAGGGAACCAATTTTACAATTATGTGTTTATCATGTCCATACAAAGTTTTCTTTTATTTTTTATGACCTATACTGTCTCCAGACCACGCATAGTTTTCTGCTTTTACTGCATATGTATGTATCTATAAAAATTACATAGTCTTGTGTTACAGGTTTATAAACCTTGTATAAAATGGCATCATTCGCCATGTAGCTTATTATCTTTTTTTTGGTCTTTTTTGTTCCTAAACTGGGAAGTTATTAAAAATCAGAAGTGTGGAAAGACAGAGACATCCCGTGTGTCTGAGAAAATGATATAAGCTGGTCCCAAAGTGGGACTGGAGAGTGCTATGTCCCACCGAGCAATCACAGGTTGCTGCACCAGCATGTTAGAAAGAACACTGGACCACAGAGAGGGGCCCCGTGTGGCCAGAGATCTTATGATAGTGTGAAATTTCAAAATTTACCTACGATTTTAACTGCTTTATGATATTCTACTGTAGAACTATTTCACAGTTTCTCCTTTTCTCTGTTGCTGGGCATATAGACATTTCCACCTTTTCATTATGATGAACTCTCTTGCAATGAATGTCCACATAGACATATTTCCTTATTTGAAATCCATCAGTTTCTCTAGGGGGCATGCCTAGGAGTGGACTTGCTGGTTTGAAGGGAATGTGCTTATTCTACTTTACTAGATATTCCCAAATCGCTCACTGTAGAGGTTGACACTCCCACAAGCAAAGTACTCAAGTATCCATTTCTCTACGTCCTTGTCAACACTTGGTATTATCAGACTTTCTAATTGTTTCTTTTCTTTTTTTTTTTTTTTTGGAGAGATGGGGGTCTCACTATGTTGGCCTGGTTGGGCTCAAACTCCTGGGCTCAAGTGATCCTCCCACTTCAGCCTCCCAAAGTACTGGGATTACAGGTGTGAGCCACCATGCCTAGATTCTAATTTTTGCCAGTTAAACATTGTGCTAGGCTTTGGGTTAGCCTTCTGGTTGGGACAGATACAACAGATATGAAATGTCACTTCCTTGGTTGTGGATTTACATTCCCCTAATTACTACTGAGGCAAAGCATGCTATCGTGAATTCTCTGGCCATGTGGACCTCCTCTCTGTGGTCCAGTGTTGTTTCTAACATGCTGCACCCCATGATTGCTTGGCCAGACACAGCACACACCAATCCCAATTTGTATCATTTTCTCAAACACACTGGGTGTTTCTGTCTTTCCACGCTTCTGATTTTTAATAACTTTCCAGTTTAGGAGGCTCAAAAATGCCCTTGGAAGATGAAGATGATGAACATACTGGTGTGTCCCCATAGGACAGTATGGGGAGGTCGTCCAAGGTAGCTGGGGAGTGGAGGGAGGTGGCAGCCTGGATCAGCACCCTCGGCCTTCACATCCACCAAAAGCAGTTGCTAACCCCATGGGGGATGGTCTTATCGACTTGAGCAAGGTCTGTGTTAGGTTCCTGGCACTTTATCCCCTGTTCATTTAGAACCTTTTTCTTCCAGTTGTAATTAATTCACAGCAAGGAGTTCTGGACTCGGTCTGTAATGCCCCTCACAAATACTTGAAGAAGAAGGAGAGAAGCAGAGTAACTTGGAATTGACATAATTCTAGAATGCCAGAGCTCTAAGAGCAGGAACATGGTCCAAACTTTCTCTTAGTCTAAACCCCTTGCAGATTGGGAGCCTGAGGCCCACAGGGGAAGTGCCTTGCCTGTCATTCCACCCCAATGCGACTCAGCTGAGTGGGCTGGCGAATTGGGGAGGAAACTCCAGGTGCCTTTGAAACTTCTTAGGCGGCTATGGAGTGTGGCCATTTGCAGAACCAACTTCTTGGATGACGCAACCGCAAGGACCCCACAAAGTGCCATGTGGTTCAACCTGTGGTACAAAGAAGGTTTTATGATGTCATTGAAGAGTTCAGACACCCAGAAAAGAAGTCGGTGGCGGGCATCACAGAACCGTGTGCTCAGATGTGAAATTAACTAAGGCGCCCCAGTGCACCTTAAAAAGAGCCTATCTCTTCTCTCGTGCTCCATTTTTTTGTTTGTTTGTTTGTTTTTTGTTTTCTTGAGACTGAGTTTTGCTCTTGTTGCCCAGGATGGAGTGCAATGGTGCCATCTTGGCTCACTGCAACCTCCACCTCCTGGGTTCAAGCGATTCTCCTGCCTCAGCTTCCCAAGTAGCTGGGATTACAGGCACCTGCCACCACACCCAGCTAACTTTGTATTTTTAGTAGAGATGGAGTTTCACCATGTTGGCCAGGCTGGTCTCGAACTCCTGACCTCAGGTGATCTGCCTGCCTCGGCCTCCCAAAGTGCTTGAATTACATGCGTGAGCCACTGCGTCTGGCCTCATCTCTTCTTTTCCTTCTTCTCCCTTTTCTCTCCTCCTCCTTTTCTCTCCTCCTCCTTTTCTCTCATTCTTCCTTTACCCTCTCACCTCTCATTTGTCTCCTGTCTCTTTTCTCTCTCCTAGTGCAAGAACACCAGCCTGGGACTCAGAGCATCTGAATCCTCCAGACTCACCCACTGGCATCACTCACTCACGAGTTCACTTCCCTGCCCGGGCCTCCATTCCCTTGAAAGAATGAGGGGTTCACACCTGGAAGACTACTCAGGCCCCTCCCAGCTCTATTCCTGGAGTAAGGAAACAACGGTTTGCAGGGTGCCTGTTCCTAAGATTTCCAGAGGGGCAACCCCTTCCCCAAGCCAATGTTCCCCAAAACTAGTTTGTATAGGAGGCATTGGGATCATAGACACTGTTGGGAGAAACCTTACTGATTGTTCATTGTCCTAGGCACTTGTTGCTCATGCTTTTCCTCCAAAGATATGGGTGTGAATTCAGCAGCTCAGGTCCTGCAGCCCTTGCAGGGTGCTCGACACAGAGCAGGTTTGCCAGATATCCACCATTTCCTCCTGTTCTGAAATCCCTGGGATCTGTGAGCTCCTGTTCGAACAGTCCTCAGGTAGCGGGACCAAGGCTTAAACCAGAGAGTCCTTACCCACCTAGCAGGGATTTCACTACAAACCCAGACCATTGTACACTGGTTGTGTGTTGATTTCTCCAGTATGTATATATAGTTCTCTGAAAATAATAAGATCATTGGCTGGGTGAGGTGGCTCACTCCTGTAATCCCAACATTTCGGGAGGCTGAGGCCAGAGGATAGCTCGAGCCCAGGAGTCCAAGACCAGCATGGGCAACATAGCAAGATCCCCATCTCCACAAGTAAGTTTAAAAAATTAGCCAGGCATTATGGTGTGCACCTGTCGTCCCAGCTACTTGGAAGGTTGAGGCAGGAGGTCCACCTGAGCCCAGGAGGTCGAGGCTGCAGTGAGCCATGATGATGCCACTGTAGTTCAGTGGGTGTCAGAGTGAGACCCTTTCTTAAAAAAATATATATTTTTATGTATATAAAATATTAAAATATTA
>NW_012118833.1:381332-382911 GCF_000951035.1 Colobus angolensis palliatus
ACCTGAAAGGTGGAGGTTGCAGTGAGCCGAGATAATGCCACTGCACTCCAGCCTGGGTGACAGAGTTAAGACTCAGTCTCAAAAAAATAAAATAAAATAAAATAAAAATAAATCAGATAATCTCCAATTAATGTTAGGTAGAAAAAACAAAGGCAACAGTTTGAACATTTACAGAAGGAGAATAATTAGCCACAGCATTCATTTCTTGTGTTGTAAAGGGGCTGGTGACAGAGCTCGTTGCCCCCATCAGTAGTGCCTGTGGGTTACTAACCTAATGTCATCACACAGATTGGATCTGGGGAGCCCAGCCTGAGAATGAGACAGGGTGGCCACGACAACCCTGGCTGGGCATGAAGGCCTGCGTGTGCTAGAATTCCTGGGCCAGATACAGGTCTGAGGGAGCCTGGGGTGGACACAGATATATGCTGTCACTGCTTTGATTCTCTCTCTCTGTCTCTCTTTTTCTCTCTGTGGCCTTGGGCAAGCCACTTGTCCTCAGTTTCTCTGCCAATAAAATAGGGATAATAACATATCCCTTTAAGGGTGCTTCTTAAGAATAATTGGCCAGTTTTTACAGGGCACTTTGAAGAAAATTGCTGTGGGGATGTTCTACTGGCCCTGGAATTTTCCTTCGTGCAGATATCAAACAGACAAGGATGGCCAATGTTCTGATTCTGGCACTGCCAGCCAAACCACTTTCCCCAGTTCAGTTGGAAGGGAGGAAGCGGGAGGGGCTGTGATCACAGCCTGGGCCTGCCTAGAATATTAAAGGCACAACCTGGCCTTTGATGCCTGCCTGCAACGCTTGTTAATTTTAATAGGAAGTGAGCAGAGTCCAGAAGGCTCTGCCTGGCAGAAGAAAACAGGTTGAGGCCAAAGAGGATGTGTGCCAACTAAATTTAGATCTTGTTTGGCTTTGAAGTGCTTGGCCCCAGTGCTAGAATTACAGGACCTAGAGGTCAGCGGTTGGGAGGCAGGGGGCTGGGGAAAGTATAGACCTTAGGCCCCTCAGTTCCCAGCTCAGCCAGGAGCAAACAGCCCCGTCTCAATTTGGGAATCACTTTAGAGTCAACAATATCCAGAGCTGATGAATTCCTGGGAAACTTTGAATTAAAGAAAGCAAACTTAAGTGCATTCAGGGGCTAGGTGGTTAATACACAGGAGTGAAGTAGGCTGACTGTAGGTAAAAGGGGGTGATGGGTGGGGACTATGGCAAACTGTCTGAGCTTCAGTTGAATATTGGGATTTGGGAATAAGGGTCAAATTTTGCCAGCTCTTCTGATTTTTTGGTGGGGGGGATTGGGGCAGGGATGGAGTCTCACTCTGTCTCCCAGGAAGGAGTACAGTGGTGTAATCTCGGCTCACTGCAAGCTTCATCTCTGGGGTTCAAGTGATTCTCCTGCTTCAGCCTCCAGAGTAGCTGGGATTACAGGTGGGCGCCACCACACCCGGCTAATTTTTGTATTTTTAGTAGAGATGGGGGTTTCACCATGTTGCCCAGGGTGGTCTTGAACTCCTGACCTCAAGTGATCTGCCCACTTCGGCCTCCCAGAGTGCTGAGATTACAGTTGTGAACCAC
>NW_012118833.1:382961-384713 GCF_000951035.1 Colobus angolensis palliatus
AGAGTGCTGAGATTACAGTTGTGAACCACCATGCCTGGCTTAGCTCTTCTGATTTTATAGAGAAATTGAAAATCAGGACTGTGTGTGTGGCAGGGAGGGGGTGGGGAGCAGGGAAGGAGTGTGAATCCTTGCTCAGGGTCAGGGCCAGTGTGGGGCTAAGACCAAAAGGAAGTTACAGTTGTGAACCACCATGCCTGGCTTAGCTCTTCTGATTTTATAGAGAAATTGAAAATCAGGACTGTGTGTGTGGCAGGGAGGGGGTGGGGGGCGGGGTGATATTGCGACTTTTAAACATGGACAAGTTTTAAACAATGACAAGGAGCTGTTCCTTCTGGGGGTTGGCACTTCAGGAGCAGAACACTCCATAAGATCCTTCTGAGTCAAGTCCGTTGGAGGAGATGCTTCTTTGCCTTGAACTCTTTTAAACTTCAAGGGAGACCTCGAATCCTTCTAATCGTTGAAGCGTCCATCCCTCTGCATCCACTTTGGGACTTTATAGATCTAATTCAAGCCAAGCCTCCTTTTCTCCACGTGGAGAAAAGGCCTCATTTCCTAGCTCTGTCATCTCATCATCCCTTTGATCTCTGTAGGCATCTGTAGTTGCCTGACAAATATACCCAGGTTTGAATGCAAATGCTCCTAAAGTGTCTTCACCCACCTTTCATCCTAGGGCTTCTGGAAAAGTAGAACACATGTACCTGCTGACATGGGCCCGAGGACATAGGGAGGCCAGAGAGTGACATCTTTTTACCAACCCCACAGGAAGCAGGAAGATGGGATGATTGGACACTTCTTTTTTTTATTGTTATTGTTTGTTTGTTTGTTTGTTTGAGACGGAGTCTCGCTCTGTTGCTGGAGTGCTGTGTCAGGCTAGAGTGCAGTGGCGCAATCTTGACTCACTGCATCCTCCACCTCCCAGGTTCAAGCAATGCTGCCTCAGCCTCCCAAGTAGCTGGGATTATAGGCATGCCACCACGCCCAGCTAACTTTCTGTCTTTTTTGTTTGTTTGCTTGTTTTTTTGTTTGTTTTTTGGTAGCGACATGGTTTCACCATGTTGGCCAGGGTGGTCTCAAACTCCTGACCTTGAGTGATCCACCTGCCTTGGCCTCCCAAAGTGCTGGGATTATAGGTGTGAGCCACTGCACCTAGCGGCCACTTCTCATGGAACGGATGCCTGGCAGAGACCCACTCATGTATTCATTCATGCATTTATTACACAAATATTCCAAGGTCCTAAGATGTACCAGGCTCTAGATTGCATGCTTCAGAGGTAGCAATCCTTTAAACTAAGCAAGTCCTTGCCCTCCTAATTCTAATATTCTAATAGGGGAGAGAGAAGACAGACAAATCATCACACCCATGAGTAATCACAAAGTTTTATATGTGACATGGAAGAATACAGATACATGAAGGGAAATCCAATTCAGACAAAGAAGGTGACCCTTCAGCTGCAACTTGTGGAGGAAAGAGCATTCCCGGCAGAGGGAACAGTATACACAAGGGCCCTGCAGCTGGAAAAAGTGTGACTTTTTTGAGAAACTGAGAGAACGCCAGTGTAGCTAGAAGTAGTGACTAAGGGGAAAGCGTTTACTGCAAGAGCTGTGAATCAAATGCCTACAGGGTTTAGCAGGTTTCACAAATGAGTAACGTGAGCCAGGTCAGAGACAATAGGGAAGAGTGGAGACTGTGGCAAAGCGGAGAAAACATGACCTGTAGAAAAGAGGCAGCTACTGCTCAACTGCAGCCAGTTT
>NW_012118833.1:385578-389206 GCF_000951035.1 Colobus angolensis palliatus
CATTTTGGGAGCCCAAGGTGGGTGGATCACATGAGGTCAGGAACTTGAGACCAGCCTGGCCAACTTGATGAAACCCTGTCTCTACTAAAAATACAAAAACAAACAAACAAAATTAGCCAAGCATGGTGGCATGTGCCTGTAATCTCAACTACTTGGGGGGCTGAGGCATGAGAATCCCTTGAACCTGGGAGGCAGAGGTTGCAGTGAACCGCTATTGAGCCACTGCACTCCAGCCTGGCCAACAGAGCGAGATTCTGTCTCAAAAAAAAAAAAAATTCCACGTGTAGTGTGCGTTACAGGGTGGAACTTATAGGGGCCCTAGAAGCCACAGAAGCAAATAACCCTTTTAAGGGCTTAATACACCCCATTCCTGGGTAAGTGATGCTACAGTTGAAATCTGGACATTGAGCAGGAGTTAGCCAGCGGGGAGGAGAGGATTGGAGAATATCCTAGGGAGAGGGAGCTTCCAGGATCAGAGGCTGGAGGGAGGATGAGGGAGCTTAAGGAGTCTCAGACTTTAGAGATGTCTACAGTGGCAGAGCCCCAGAGCCCAAGGTCAAACGATAGACTGGCAGCTAGGAAGTGAATAGGAGCCAAATCACACACACCCAGAGCCTTTGGAGCCAGAGTATGGGTGTTTTTGGTTTTGTTTTGTTGTGTGTGTGTGTGTGTGTGTGTGTGTGTGTTTACCTTGAGGGTAATAGGAAGTTTCTGAGTTTCAACCCAAAAGGAAATGTTAGGATTTGATTGCATTTTTTCAGAGCTCAGTAGTTACTTCCTTGATTTCATCTCCTTACAGGAAAATCTTGGCCAATGAGTTGCTTCTAATTGTATTCTTCTCTGGTCACCAAATCTCATTTTTGCATCTTTTCTGCATCCTAAGATGCCGGCACCTCACTTGCAAAATAGGTACTATTGTAAATCTGTATTTGAGAGGAAAACACTGGCTCAAAGAAGTCATCTGCAAAGGTCACCCAGCCAGGAAGAGGCAGAGTGAGGATTTGAGCCTCAGTGTATCTGGTTCCAAAACCCAGGCTCTGTGCACAATGCAGGCATGGTCAAGATAATGGATCAGGATACCACCATGTTTGTAGAGGAATGAGGGAAGTGGGAGGAGGCAAGCTAATCATACTCATCCATTTATAAATAGAATACATCTGCCAGGAGACCACTTCCTGTTTGGGACAGAAATGCAGAACCTGGCAGAATGCCTGGGAAGTGACCTGTCTCAGCTACATTTCCAGGCAGAAAAAAAGTCTCCTACCTGTGCAGCAACCCCACTGATGCTGAAGGGGAAAAAAAAAATCCCACGTATAAAATCAACATCTGCAAAGAGCTAGGTTCAGGAGGAGCTAAAGCTTTGCTCTGCGTGTGTTTGCATACTAATGAGGCTCATTACCAAGGGCATGACCTCCAGGGTTCTTAAAATGCCAGTCTTTATCCAAGCCTTTTTTCTTTCAGAGAACATTGAGCTGGTTCCTGGGATGGATGCTGCACAAAAGGGCCTTTCAGGGCCTCCTATTGAACGAAGTGTTCTGTTCCCATCGAAGCTTTGAAAGACGTGGGGAGAAAACGAACCCAGAGTGACTAAGAAGTGCTGCTTCTCAGGGATGGGCAGATAGACGCCCTGCAACGTCCCAGGACAGGCCTGCTGTGGGATAGGGAGGCTGCCCTTGGCATGGGCTGCCATCACATACCCAACACCTTGGTAAATTATCGCTGTTGGGCTTATAGCTAGAAAACCTGAAAGGAGACATGAGTCATTGGACATGATGAGACACACGTTGGTCCAAATGTTCCAGTAAGGGTGGAGACCACCCCTCATATTGTCTTATGCCCAATTTCTGCCTCCAAAGAAAGCAAAAGTAAAAACTAAAAGGCAGAAATGAAATCCACAAGCAGACAGCCCGGTGCCACACCCTGGGCCTGGTAGTTAAAGATCGATCCCTGACCTAATCGGCTATGTTATTATCTATAGATTACAGACATTGTGTAGAGAAGCACTGTGAAAATCCCTGTCCTGTTTTGTTCCGATCTAATTACCGGTGCATGCAGGCCCCAGTCACGTACCCCCTGCTTGCTCAATCGATCACGACCCTCTCACATGCACCCCCTTAGAGTTGTGAGCCCTTAAAAGGGACAGGAATTGCTCACTTGGGGAGCTCGGCTCTTGAGACAGGAGTCTTGCGGATGATCCTGGCTGAATAAATCCCTTCCTTCTTTAACTCGGTGTCTGAGCAGTTTTGTCTGCGGCTCGTCCTGCTACATTTCTTGGTTCCCTGACTGGGAAGCGAGGTGATTGGTGGATGGTCGAGGCAGTTCCTTAGGCGGCTTAAGCCTGCCCTGTGGAACATCCCTGTGGGGGACTCTGACCAGCCCAAGCAACACGGATCCTGAGAGCGCTC
This sequence comes from Colobus angolensis palliatus, assembly GCF_000951035.1. Classification (NCBI taxonomy): domain Eukaryota; kingdom Metazoa; phylum Chordata; class Mammalia; order Primates; family Cercopithecidae; genus Colobus; species Colobus angolensis. The sequence continues at coordinate 387,984 of NW_012118833.1, forward strand.
CTGGGTAGGCATTTGCCCCGGCTGAACACCTCGTCAGAGCAGTGTGTGGCAGGCCCCTGTGGAGGATCAACGCAGTGGCCGAACACTGGGAAGGAACTGGTACTTGGAGTCCGGACATCTGAAACTTGGTAAGACTAGTCTTGAGAACTTGCTCACTCCATGTGAGTGGAAGTGTGGCCTGATCACCCACGGCGTGCCTTTATCAGCACTTTGGTTTGGTTTTGGTTTTGGTTTTGACTTGGTTTGAATTGCTCGACAGGACCGGTCTTGGGAACTTGCCCACTCCATTTGAGTGGAAACGAGGCCTGATCACCCACGGTGTGCCTATACTGGCACTTTGGTTTTTGTTTTGACTTGACTTGGATTACTTGATACTTTGGTTTTGGTTTTGACCTGGCTTGGATTTCTGGATACTCTGATTTTGGTTTTGATTTTGGTTTAGTGTAAATTACTAAAGTCTGTGTGTGCCCTTTTTACCCGTTCTTTGTTTCGTGGTGTGCGTGTGGTGTGAGCGTGGTGTTTCGTCTCTAGGAAACATGGGTGAAGCACAAAGTAAGCTCACCCCACTAGGAACTTATGTTGAAAAATTTCAGAAAAAAGCATTTAAGGGAGACTAAGGAGTACTATGACACCAGGAAAACTTAAACCTTTGTGTAAGATAGACTGGCCAGCATTAGAGGTAGGTTGGCCATTAGAAGGAAGCCTGGACAGGTCCCCTGTTTCAAAGGTATGGCACAAGGTAACCTGTAAGCCAGGGCTCCCAGACCAGCTCTCGTACATAGACACTTGGTTACAGCTGGTTTTAGACCCCCCGCCCCCAACACACAGTGGTTGAGAAAACAGCAGCATAAGCGGCTGGCAGAGGCAAGGAAAGATCAGCAGAGAGACAGAAAGGAAAGAGACAGAGAGGAAAAGAGGCAAAAAGAGAGAGGAAGAGACAGAGAGCAAGATACAGACAAAGAGGGAGTCAAGGAGAGAGAGAGAGAAAGAAAGAGAGAGGCAGAGAGAGAGAAAGAGACAGAGGCAAAGGAAAGTCAGTCAAAGAGAGAAAGAAAGAAAGAAAGATGATTTAACATTAACCGCTGAAAATTCCCTTAACCCAGCAGTTCCTAACAGGGGATCTAAATCTCAATTACCATACGAAGGTCTGACCAGACCTAAGAGGAACTCCCTTCAGGACAGGATGATTGATGGTTCCTTCTGGGTAACTGAAAAAAAAAAAA
>NW_012118833.1:396561-405909 GCF_000951035.1 Colobus angolensis palliatus
TCAAAAAAAAAAAAAAAAAAGAAAAACAGTGTAACCTGTATTATAGTAACTTCTATTCTCGTGGCCTTAGACAGTCTAGTCCACAGACATAAAAAAAGGTTTGTTTTGGAAAAGAATGGTTATTATCTTCAAAAAAAGAAAAGGGAAAAAAAAGTGGGGGTGGTGGAATTTATATAAAAAGAGTGTTATATGGTAAATTCTTGTCCTGAAATAAATTAACTGGTTGTTTAAAGAAAGAAATGTTTGTAATAAGTCAGAAAGTTAAGGCATGTCGAAAAATTGCCTGTAAAAGTCATGAAAGAAAAAAATGGTTATAAAAATAAGTGTGTTAAAAAAAGAATTTATGCAAAAAATGTTGTGTAATTTAAAAGTAACTATTATGAGGAGGCATAAGTAACCTTATGAGGAGGCATAAGAATGTATATTTTTACCTACATTAAAAAGTTAAAAAAATTATTGTTTTGAAGGTTTAAGCAAGTTTTAAAATGTTAATTGTAAAGAAAATTCTGTGTTTAACATATTAGCTAAAGTTAAATAAGTATCATCCAGTTTTTCTGTGGACTGGGCATTAAAGTAAAAGCATAACAGGTTTTTCTTAAAGCACCAACCTGCTCTTTAGCAAAAATTATAAAAGGTTAAAAGAGTCTACAAAATCTTACATTATAGTCAAACATTAAAAATTAGATAACTATGTCTACAAGGTTTTATTAAAATTAGGTTTAACAACACACTAATATAAAGATAAAATTTAGCTTATCTGATATAAAAATCATACAAAAAGCATTATTAAATATAAAATAGTGTTTACCTTTCTTTGGTCTAAAAACTAATAAAAATAGGTGCTAAAGGAAATTTCTCAGTAAAAAGGCACTAAGGACTATAAAGTCCACTGCCAAGTTCCCCACATTTAAAACAAAAGGTCAGTTTCTTAGAAAGTATATACTTGTTTTATCTTCCACTTTCCTTTCTCTCAAAAACTAAAAGTCTTTCAGCACATGTACCACCCCTAGAATTTCCAGTAAGCCAGCACCAGCCTGAAGATAACGTTCTCATCGAAAGGTGGAAAGAAGAAAAACTCGAGCCAGCCTGGGAAGGACCCTACCTTGTGCTGCTAACCACCAAGACTGCTGTTCATACAGCAAAAAAAGAAAGGACTCATCACACCCGAGTCAAGAAAGCGCCACCCCCTCCAGAGTCGTGGGCCATAGTCCCAGAGGAAAATCCTACCAAACTAAAGCTAAGAAAAATCTAACTCTTTTCATCTGTTCTATTACTCTTTCTTCTTTCTGTGCTCTATTGCTGACCATCTAGTTATTAACATAACCAAGTCAATTTCACCTCAAACTATTGCATTTAATGCTTGCCTTTTTATACCCTGTGGGGGACTTGCCAAGTCAAAGACAGCTCTCTACTTCAGAAAAGTACTTCTGTCCCTCCTGACTCTCCTCAGACTGGGCATTAGTAAACTAGGACCATTTAATCTGGGGAGGTTTCGATGAAGACTCCAGTGCCAACCAGGAGTCTTGCCCCCCGATGTAGAGCTTTCATGCCATATTTGGTCCAACATTCTTTGGACCACTAAAGAGCAAAGATGGACTGCACGAACCAGTTTTTGTAATTTCCTAAAACCATACATTCATTTTACCAGAGGATCATAGAAGTTAAAGACTTAAAACAAACTTTAGCAATTAAGACAGGACACCAAGATGCAAATGCCGGGTTAAAATGGATCAAATATTCCATCTGTGCGTTAAACAAAAGCATTTGTTATGCTTGTGCACATGGCAGTCTAGAGGCCCAGATTGTCCTCCTTCCACTAAGGTGGTCCTCCAGTTGACCAGGCATAGGCTGCATGGTAGCTCTTTTCCAGGATTCTACAGCCTGGAGTAATAAGTCATGCCAAGCTCTCTCTGATGTATTCTGAAGTCCGGCACCCTGCAGGTCAGCCCCCGAGGGCCATCCAGCTTCTTTCTCCCAATACTAAGTTCACTTCATGTCTCTCACAACAGGGAAGAAACAGCATTCCTTGGAGACCTGAAGGGATGAGACGAGCTTAAGAATTTTCAAGAGCTTATCAATCAGTCAGCCCTTGTTCATCCCCGAGCAGATGTGTGGTGGTATTGTGGTGGACCTTTATTGGGCACTCTGCTGAATAACTGGAGTGACACTTGTACTTTAGTCCAATTGGCTCTCCCTTTCACCCTGGCATTTCATCAATCAGAAGGAAAAAAAATAGGACATCGTAAAGTGAGAGAAGCCCCTTATGAGTCTTTGGAGTCTCATGTCTGTTTAGATGCAATTGGAGTCCCATGAGGAATACCAGATCAATTTAAAACTTGAAATCAAATAGCTGCAGGATTGAAGTCCGTATTTTGGTGGGTGACAGTTAATAAAAATGTAGATTAGATAAACTATATCTATTACAACCAATGGCAACAAGGTTTTCATGAGTTAAAAGAAAAACTCATGTCGGCCCCAGCCCTGAAGCTACCTGACCTGACAAAACACTTTACACTCTATGTGTCAGAAGAGAAAAAATGGCAGTTGGAGTTTTAACCCAGACTGTGGGGCCCTGGCCAAGGCCAGTGGCCTACCTTTCAAAACAACTAGACAGGGTTTCCAAAGGCTGGCCCCCAGGTCTAAGGGCCCTAGCAGAAACGGCCCTGTTAGCACAAGAAGCAGATAAACTAACCCTTAGGCAAAACCTGAATATAAAGGCCCCCCATGCTGTGGTAACTTTAATAAATACCAAAGGACATCATTGGTTAACAACTGCTAGATGAACCAAGGACCAAAGCTTGCTATGTGAAAATCCCCACATAACCATTGAAGTTTGCAACACCCTAAACCCCACTACCTTTCTCCCGGTATCAGAGAGCCCAGTTGAACATAACTGTGTAGAGGTGTTGGACTCAGTTTATTCTAGCAGGCCCAACCTCCGAGACCATCCTTGAACATTAGTAGACTGTGAGCAGCACGTGGACAGGAGCAGCTTCGCCAACCCCTGCCAAGTGACTCTGAAGAAGACGACAAGCCCTGCTCCACTCACACTCGGAAACTGACTGGTCCACGCACAGCCGAAGCATGAGGAAACTCATCGCAGGACTCATTTTCCTTAAAATTTGGACTTGTACAGTAAGGATTTCAGCTGACCTTCCTCAGACTGAGGGCTGTTCCCAATGTATATATCAAGTCACTGAGGTACGACCAAAGGTTGCTACGGTCCTATTATTTTATTGTTATTATAAGTGTACTGGAACTCTAAAGAGAACTTGTTTGTATAATGTTATTCTATACAAGGTGTGGAAAGGTTATTCTATACAAGCCCAGGAAATGACCAACCTGATGTGTGTTGTGACCCATCTGAGCCTCCCATGACCACAATTTTTAAAATAAGATTAAGAACTGAAGACTGGTAGGGGCTCATAAACAATACGAGTGAAGTGTTAGCCAAAACAGAAGAAAAAGGGGTGCCCAAATAAGTCACCTTAAAATTTGATGCCTGTGCTGTCATTAATAGTAAAAAGTTAGGAATAAGATGTAGTTCTCTTAATTAGAAAAGAGGCTATATGGCAGAAAATAAGTACATCTGTCATGAATTAGGACTGTGTGGAAATAAATATTAAGACTGGTCTTGTGTCATTTAAGCCACTTGGACAAAAAAAAAATGAAAAGGATCCAGTCCACCTTCAGAAAGGAAAAACTGGCCCTTCCTGTACTAAGGGACAACATAACCCCTTAGAGCTAGTAATAACCAATCCCCTTGATCCTCTCTGGAAAAAAGGGGAACGTGTAACCCTAAAAATTGGTGGAGCTGGACTGGATCTTCAAGTAAATATCGTGGTTTGAGAAAAAGTTTATAAATGCTCTGCTGAGCCAGTATTTCAAACCTTCTGTGATAAACTAAAAGTGCCAGTACCAGAAATTCCATGAAAAACAAGAAATTTGTTTTTGCAATTAGCCGAGTATGTAGCCCAGTATCTCAATGTCAATTCACGTTACATATGTCGAGGAACTGTAACAGGAGATCAATGGTCATAGAAAGCCTCAGAATTAGTACCTACAGACCTAGTTCCTGATAAACTCTCGGCCCAAAAGAATCACCTTGATCACTTTTAGGTCCTAAAAGTCTCAATCATTAGACAATACTGTATAGCAAGAGTGGAGAAGGACTTCACCCTTCCTGTAAGAAGACTACATGGTGGAGTTCAAACCACACAGAGAAAAATACATTCAGTAAATTTCCAAAGTTGCAGAAATTTCCAAAGTTGCAGAAACCGTTTAGGCCCACCCAGAATCCCACTAGGACTGGACGGCCCCCACCGGGCTATACTGGATATGTGGACATAGAGCCTATGCTAAGTTGCCTGACCAGCAGACAAGTAGTTGTGTTATTGGCACTATTAAACCATCTTTCTTCCTACTGCCCATAAAAACAGGTGAACTCCTGGGCTTCCCTGTCTATGCTTCCCGTGAAAAGAGAGGCATAGCTGTAGGAAATTGAAAAAATGATAAATGACCCCCCAAGAGAGTTATACAATATTATAGGCCTGCTACTTAGGCACAAGACAGCTCGTGGGGATACTGGACCCCCATTTACATGATCCACGGAATCATGTAGTTACAAGCTGTTTTAAAAATAATCACTAATAAAACCAGCAGAGCCTTGACTATTCTGGCCTGGCAAGAAAGTCAGATGAGAAATGCTATCTATCAAAATAGATTAGCTCTCGACTACTTGCTAGCAGCTGAAAGAGAGGTCTGTAGGAAATTTAACCTTACTAATTGCTGCCTACACGTAGATAATCAAGGGCAAGTAGTTGAAGACATAGATATATGACAAAACTGGCACATGTGCCCGTGAAAGTGTGGCATGGATTTGATCCTGGGGCCATGTTTAGAAAATGATTCCCAGTGCTAGGAGGATTTAAAACTCTTATAGTAAGAGTTATAATAGTAATAGGAACCTACTTACTGCTCCCGTGTTTGCTACCTGTACTTCTTCAAATGATAAAAAGCTTCATCGCTACCTTAGTTCACCAGAATGCTTCAGCACAAGTGTAACTATATGAATCACTATCCATCTGTCTTGTGAGAAGACATGGGTAGTAAAAATGAAAGTGAGAACTCCCACTATTGAGAGTCTCAAAGAGGAGGAATAAGGGAGGAGACCACCCCTCATATTGTCTTATGCCCAATTTCTGCCTCCAAAGAAAGCAAAAGTAAAAACTAAAAGGCAGAAATGAAATCTACAAGCAGATAGCCCAGCACCACACCCTGGGCCTGGTAGTTAAAGATCGACCGCTGACCTAACCGCTTATGTTATGTATAGATTGCAGACATTGTATAGAAAAGCACTGTGAAAATCCCTGTCCTGTTTTGTTCTGATCTAATTACCGGTCCATGCAGCCCCCAGTCACGTACCCCCTGCTTGCTCAATCGATCATGACCCTCTCATGCTCACCCGTTTAGAATTGTGAGCCCTTAAAAGGGACAGGAATTGCTCATTTGGGGAGCTTGGCTTTTGAGACAGGAGTCTTGCCGATGCCCCTGGCTGAATAAACCCCTTCCTTCTTTAACTCGGTGTCTGAGGAGTTTTGTCTGTGGCTCGTCCTGCTACACCAGAAGATACAGATCCTCGTCTTTCCAGCACCCAGAGAGGACCAGAAAGGCTCAGCCTGACATTAATACTGTGCATTTCCCTGTAGAAGGGCTGGGTCCATGGTAAAAAATCAGACCGTTCCTATAAGCTCAGGAAGAGATCACAGAGAAAAAAAAATAATACAAGTGATTTTTAGAGCAAATGATAAGATTTTCACCTGCACTTTTAATGATAGAAATCAGAATTAAAACTACAAACAGACAGCATTGAAAAACACATGTGGCCCGGGCTCAGTGACTCACATCTGTAATCCCAGCACTTTGGGAGGCTGAGGCAGCAGATCACCTGAGGTCAGGAGTTTGAGACCAGCCTGCCCAACATGGCAAAACCCCATCTCTACTGAAAATACGAAATTAGCAGGGTGTGGTGGTGCATGCCTGTAATCCCAGCTACTCAGGAGGCTGAGGCAGGAGAATCACCTGAACTCGGGAGACGGAGTTTGCAGTGAGCGGAGATCACACCATTGCACTCCAGCCTGGGCAACAAGAGCAAAACTCTGTCAAAGAAAAAAAAAAATCCATGTGATTAGCAAAGATCAAAAAATGTAAAGTGTACTGTGCAGCGTGTCTGTGAGAAGGTAGGTGTGATCAAGTGCTGACGGTGGTGTGCACACTGGAGGGTGACCACTGTAGCTTTCAAAATGTAAAAGGCACATGTTCAAAAAGCAGCTCCACTTATGGGATATTATTCAGCATATTTCTTTACACATTGTGCACAAAGAAGTGACTGTCATTCATTGCAATCTTGTTTGTAAGAGACTGGACTAGGCTTAAATGTTCATGACAATGGCAATAGGTTCAATGAGTTATGATACATCCGTATAGTGGAATTCTAAACAGCCCATAAAAATATAAGGTCTGCTGGCCACGGTGGGTCGCAACTGTAATCTCAGCACCTTGGGAGGCTGAGATGGGAAGATCGTTTGAGCCCAGGAGTTTGAGACCAGCTTGGTAACAGAGGGAGATCCAATCTCCACAAAAAACAAAAATAAATAAAAATTAGCTGGGTGTGGTGGCACATACCTGTGGTCCCAGCTACTTGGGAGGTTGAGGTGGGAGGATTGCTTGAAGCCAGGAGGTTGAGGCTGCAGTGAGCCATAATCACACCACTGCACTCCAGCCTTGGCAACAGAGCAAGACCCTGTCCCAGAAATAAAACAAAACAACAACAACTGCGAATACCCAGTAGCTCTATGTGTCACCATATGGAAAGATCATGAAGATATTATGTTAAAGGAAAAACAAAGTGTAGATTGGTATGGATCAGGATACCACTACTTTTGGTGGGGGAATGAGGGAAGTGGGAAGAGGCAACCTAACCATATATGTTTGTTTATGAACAGAATACATCTACTGGGAGACCACTACCTGTTTAGTACAGAAACGCAGAACCAGCCGGGTGCGGTGGCTCATGCCTGTAATCTCAGCACTTTGGGAGGCCGAGGTGGGCGGATCACCTGAAGTCAGGGGTTCGAGACCAGCCTGGGCAACATGGTGAAATTCCGTCTCTACTAAAAAGACAAAAATTATCCGGACGTGGTGGTGCATGCCTGTAATCCCAGCTACTTAGGAGGCTGAAGCAGGGGAATTGCTTGAACTTGAGAGGCGGAGTTTGTAGTGAGCCAAGATCGTGCCACTGCACTCCAGCCAGCGAAACAGAGTGAGACTCTGTCTCAAAAAAAAAAAAAAAAGGAAAATAGGCCAGGCGCGGTGGCTCACGCCTGTTAATCCCAGCACTTTGGGAGGCCAAGGAAGGTGAATCACAAGGTCAGGAGATCGAGACCATCCTGGCTAACATGGTAAAATCCCGTCTCTACTAAAAATACAAAAAATTAGCCATGGTGGCATGTGCCTGTAGTCCCAGCTACTCAGGAGGCTGAGGCAGGAGAATGGCGTGAATCCAGGAAGCGGAGCTTGCAGTGAGCTGAGATCCCACCACTGCACTCCAGCCTGGGCGACACAGTGAGACTCCATCTCAAAAAAAAAAAAAAAAAAAAGAAAAAGAAAAAAGAAAATAAATGCAGAACCTGGCAGAATAGAGATGTGTTTCTGAACCAAACAGGTGGTGGTGGCTGCCTCTGAGAGGACTAGGGAGCTGAAGGCACACTCAGCTGGGAGAGAAACTTACACTGGAGGTGTTTTTTTTTTTAGCATTTGGATTATTTTTACCATATGCTTGTATTAACATTTTCAAAAAAAAAAAAAAGTAAGCAAAAAAAAAAAAGAAAGATAAAAGAAAAGCAAAAATAAAATAAAATGTAACAATAATTCCACCATCCAGAAATAAGCCCTAGTAAGACTTTGACTCAGAATTTTCTATAGTTTTGGAATTAATTTCAAACTTAAAGAAAACTGGCAACAACAATAAAAAGATCTCTTTACTCACATGTGTGCCTGGCCACATCTGCTTTGTCATTCCTCTTTCCCCTCTCGCTCTCAACATATATGTAGATATATACAGTACATATATACATATATATATATATTTTCCTCTGACTATTTGAGAGTACGTTGCCCCTTTACTACTAAATACATCATTATATATTTCCTAAAGGCAAGGATATTAATTTATATAACCATAATACAGTTAACAATATCAGGAAATCTAACTTTGATACCATACTATCATCTAGTCTACAGACTTTACTTAAATTTCCACAATTGTCTCACTCATGGCCTATACAGCAACTTTTTTTCTGGTTCAGGATCTAACCCAGGAACAACAATTACATTTAGTTGTCCTGTGTTTTATTCTCTGTTCACGTGAAACCATTCCTCAGCTTTTCTTTTTTCCTCATGACCTTGACAGGTTTCTTTTGTTTTTTTAAATAGAGATGGGGTTTCACCATGTTGCCCAGCCTGGTCGGGAACTGCTGGGCTCAAGCGATCTGCCCGCCTTGGCCTCCCAAAGTGCTGAGATTACAGGCATGAGCCACCAAGCCAGGCTGACCTTGACAGTTTTGAAGAGTATAGGCCAGTTATTATATAGCGTGCCCCTCAAGGTTTGCCTGATAAACTTTTTTAAGATTAGATACAACAGTTTCTGCATTTCTGTCAGCAACAGAAATGATGCTGTGTCCTCAGTCTGTCCTGCCGAGAGGTGTGCAATGTCAGTTTGTCCCATTACTACTGACATACATACATTTTTAAAACACAAAAACAATTAGCTTGTATTAAACAAGCTACTTTGTAACCTCTCCAATCAGAGATTATGATCATCTTTATTTTTTAACATTCACTATTTTTAGTTTTATTTGTTTGTTTGTTTTTCTTTGAGATGGAGTCTTGCTCTGTCACCCAGGCTGGAGTGCAGTGGCATGATCTTGGCTCACTGCAACTTTTACCTCCCAGGTTCAAGCGATTCTCCTGCCTCAGCCTCTCGAGTAACTGGGACTACAGGTGCCCGCCACCATGCCCGGCTAATTTTTGTATTTTTAGTAAAGATAAGGTTTCACCATGTTGTTCAGGCTAGTCTTGAACTCCTGACCTCAGGTGATTCACTCACCTTGGCCTCCCAAAGTGCTGGGATTACAGGAGTGAGTCACTGTGCCCAGCCAGTTTTATTTGTTTTTGAATAGGTAATATAGTCATATGGTATAGTTGCTGGACTACAGGCATGTGCCACCACACCAACTATTTTTTTCCCTTCCTTCCTTCCTTCCTTCCTTCCTTCCTTCCTTCCTTCCT
>NW_012118833.1:407181-482513 GCF_000951035.1 Colobus angolensis palliatus
GCCAAGGCTGGTCTCAAACTCCTGGGCTCAAGCAGTCCTCCCACCTCAGCCTCCCAAAGTGCTGGGATTACAGGTGTGAGCCACCGCACCTGACCAGCAGGCTCCTTTGATCCCTCTAGAAACAGTCAAGATTTCTTGGAGACCAGCCTAGTAGATGAGGTGGGACACTCCTTTGGGCTCAGAAAGCAAGGTCTGGGTTTCAAGTGATGCTGTAACCATCTTTCCATGGTGAATAGATATACTTCTACATCAGCATCTAAGGAAGCTCGTTTCACTCCTGTTTCAGGGAAGCCCAAGATCCACAGGTCAGAGGCAAATGGTGGGAGTGAGGTCTGGGAGCGCCATGAGCAGGAGCTATAGACTGGGACGATAAGCCTAAGCCTGAGCAGGCCAGCGTTCCAGCCAGACTCTGGTACTAATCAGTCAGCTGGGTGACCCTGGGCAACTCACTCCTTTTTTCATCCTTCTTTCCTCATCTGTACAATAGGCATAATTCCACCACTACATTTATTTGTATTTTTCTTTTTTGGTTGTTTTTTTAGAGAAAGGTCTTCACTCTGTTGCCAAGGCTGGAGTACAGTGGTGCCATCAGAGCTCACTGCAGCCTTGAACTCCTGGGCTCAAGCGGTCCCCCTACCTCAGACTCCTGAGAAGCTGGGACTATAGGTGCATGTCATTGCACCTGGCTAATTTTTTTTATTTTTTGTAGACATGGGGTCTCTCTATATTGTCTAGGCTTGTCTTGAATCCTGGGCTTGAACGATTCTCTTGCCTCGATCTCCCAAAGCACTGGAATTACAGGCGTAAGCCACCATGCCCACCCAGCCAACATTTAGCTGCTTTTTGAGGAATAAATGAACTAATCTGTAGGAAGCCCCTGGTACTTAGCAGGCACTTAGTAAAAGTAACTACAACTTCCCAACCCAAAAGGGAGGTAGAAATCACAGCCAGCAGGTGACCGTGGGGGCTCTCCCAGTACGCACCCCTTTCAAAACCCACAGGATAGCAGCTCCGCCCACATCTGCTGGACTTGCTGAAAGGCATTGATTTTGATGACAATTTCACTTCCTTTGATGGTATCATTAGTACTTCTAGAAAGCCCAAAATACTGCCTTCCTTTGAGTCAGGGACTGTTCCTTAATAGCCCCTATTCCTTCAAACTATGAAACTGAAGGGAATGCTTTCTTTGGTCAGGGGTTTTACTGACTGTTCCTGGGGTGTGGGGTTCTTACCCCATGTGGGAGGCTATGAGACTCAGGAGTCATTCAGTCGTTCCCTTCATTCAAGAAATATTAATTGAGGGCCAGGCAGTCTTCCACCTAGGTACTTGGAATAGATACATCAGCAAACAAAACTGGTGAATATCCCTGGCCTTGTGGAATTTACATTCTCAGAGAGGGCAGGAGGAAATACAGTAAACATAACCAATCAATCATGCAGTTTGTCAGATCATGCAGTTGTTTGTTAGAAGGTAATTAATGCTATGGGAAAAAGTACAAGTAAAGAGGCCCAGAAGTTGCCAGGGTAGGCAACACGTGATGTATACAATCAAATGGTCAGGGTGGGCTTCTTAGAGGAGATGCAAAGCCCTTCAGCAGCCCTGTGAAGTGGTGTCCATTTCACAGACGGTGCAATTGGGGCAGAGATGGGCTAAATAACTTGCCTGAGGTCAAACTGCAAGAAAGGGCAGGGCCAGGATTCTAGACCAGGCTGACTGGCTTGAGGCTGCATTTCACCAATTCCTTATATAAGAGCTGCAAAGAATCCGGGGATGAGGAAACTGAGGCTCAGAGAAAGAAAAGAAAGTTGCTAAAAGTCATGGAGCAGGAGGAAGTGTGGGGTTAGTGAATCTCCTCTCACAAGGGAGAGTGGTGCCCTAGCCTGGCATTCCCAAAAGGGAGAGGCTTTTAGATGATCCACAGAAAAACTTTTATTGTCGTTGTTTTAAATAGTTTTAATTTATGTATATGAAAAAGAAATTATAAATGCATTGAAAATAATTTCACAAAGATTAAGTGCTTAGGATGAATAATTTTTTTTTTTTTTTTGAGATAGAGTTTCGCTCTTGTCTCCCAGGCTGGAGTGCAGTGGTGCGATCTCAGCTCACTGCAACCTCCACCTCCCAGGTTCAAGCGATTCTCCTGCCTCAGCCTCCTGAGTAGCTGGGACTACAGGCGCCCACCACCGCGCCCGACTAATTTTTTGTATTTTTAGTAGAGACGGGGCTTTGCCACGTTGGGCAGGCTGGTCTTGAACTCCTGACCTCAGGTGATCTGCCTGCCTTGGCCTCTCAAAGTGCTGGAATTACAGGGGTAAGCCACAGTGCCTGGCCAGGATGAATAATTTTTAAGTGAGTTAATTTAATGAAGATAGTACTAAATAAACTATCACACAGGTAGAACATAGTTATGGCAAAATTCAGAGGACAGTGCTTCATGCTAAAGTTTGGAATGTTTTGCTTTCAGTCTGTTATAGGACCAACAAGTTCGTATGTCCATAGTACAGTAACAGAAAAATACACTAAGACAGCAGGGTTTGCAGCAGAGAAAGTTTTTGCAGAGCACCACATAAGGAGATAGAAGAAGACTCAAATCCATCTCTCCAAGGAGTGCTGGGCTGGGATATTTTTTGAGGCAGAGTCTCACTTTGTCACCCAGACTGGGGTTTTTAAGAGGATCATGGCAGGTGAGGGGCTGGAAAATTGAGGCCATTGATTGGTTGGGGTAAGAGGAATGAAATCATCAGGATGTGGAAACTGGGTTTTTTGGTATGTCAGCTTCTCATGGTGTCCTTTTGACCAGCTGATGTCAGTGGAGTCCTTCAGAACAGCTGACGTCAGTACTTTCACTGTTACGCAGGACTTGAAAGACTATCTCAAATGGAAAACAATGTTTCACAACGTTCAAGTTGTTATCTACAGAGCAGTTAAGGGGTGGCAGGGTTTATGTCATTCGACGGCAAGAGGCAGTGAATGACCATGAGGAAGGAGGCCAGGGAGCAAGATGACCTAGTGATTAATGCTGAATGTCCTGAAAGCTTGGTTTAGTTTCACTTCCCTCCCTCCCTTGTCAGCTGATTAATTTTATAAACTTTATAGGGATGGTTTCAAATCATAGCTTCCTCTGGGGCCAGAGAAGGAGATTTTTGGAAGGGCCTGGAAACTCAGCCTCCTTGTTCAAGGATCCCATGTTGTCGTCACCACAAGCCTCCCCACAAACTGTCCCTGCCTCACTGCCTGCACCTGTGGGAACCAGCCCTTTTTATGGACAATTTTATCTTCAAAGTGCTTTTGGTTTGTTAATTGCCCAGTGCAGCCCTGCCAAGGATGGTGGTTCGCACCAAGCCCACTAAAGAACCCAAGCATCCCTGATAGGTTGATGTGAACAGTGTGGGGAAGACCTTGCCAGGCTGTCTCGGCAGGGCATGGCTCTGAGTTAGAGAAGCCTGGGAGAGAATCCCAACTCCACCACTTTAATGCATCTCTGGGAGCCTCAATTAATTATTATTATTATTTTTTGAGACAAGGTCTCACTCTGTCACCCAGGCTGGAGTGCAGTAGTGCAATCGTGGTTCACTGCAACCTTGACATCCTGGGCTCAAGTGATCCTCCTGCCTCAGCCTCCCAAGCAGCTGGGACTACAGGTGTGCACCACTATACTGGCTAATTAAAAAAAATATTTTTTTTTGTAGAGTCTGGGTCTCACTATATTGTCCAGGCTGGTCTTAAACTTCTGGGCTCAAACAATCCTCCAGCCTCAGCCTCCCAAAGTGTTAGGATTACAGTAATCTTTTTAAACCTATGAAATGGGGATGATAATAGAATTGTCAGGAAGACTCGATGTAACAAATGGCTGTTGCTCCCTTTTACATCTAAGTGTCACATCCTCCACATGGCATTCAGTGTTCGGTACCATCTCTCCTTTAGCCTCCAGAACATTCTATATGTTCCTCTTGTATAACACAGATCAGTTGTCCACTTTGTATTGGGGTGAACTGTGTCCCTGTCACGCCTTGAGGGTGAGGTTTATGGCTAAGACATCATTATATCTCTCTCAGTAGGAAGCCCAGGGCTTGGCATGAAGTTCAGTAAGTGTTTGCGTGCCTGAGAGGCAGCTCATGTAGTAAACAAAACAAGAGCAAGGGCCCTAAAGCCCCACTTTGTGGGTTCAATCCCCGGTTCTGTCCTTCATTGTCAGGGGATCTTAGGCAAGATACTTAATATCTTCCTGCCTCAGAGTCCGGACCTGTAAAATGGGGGTGATTAATAATAGCACCTACAACATCAAGTTGTTGCGAGGATTAAATAAGTCAACATGGTTAAAGTGCTTATAACAGTAGCTGCTGTGGGATGAGAGCCATACAGTCGTTGGCTGTTATTTATTGTAACCAGCATCTAGCACAGGGCCTTTTGCCAGATGTAGCCCCCATAAACTTTGTAAAGCTGACCTAAAAGACTAAACTCCTATCCCATCCTCTCTCCATGCATACACATACTTTGTAGGTTTATGAAATTCTACCATTTCTTTTTTCCTTTTCCTTCCTTCCTTCCTTCCTTCCTTCCTTCCTTCCTTCCTTCCTTCCTTCCTTCCTTCCTTCCTTCCTTCCTTCCTTCCTTCCTTCTTTCCTTCTTTCCTTTTTTTTTTTTTTGGAGATGGAGTGTGTTACTCTGTCACCCAGGCTGGAGTGGCAGAGGTGAGATCATGGCTTACTGCAGCCTTGACCTCCTGAGTTCAAGCGGTTCTCCCACCTCAGCCTCCTGTGTAGCTGAGGTCACAGGCGCACATCACCATTCCTGGCTGATTTTTTATTTTTCATAGAGATGGGGTCTCACTACATTGCCCAGGCTGGTTTCGAACTCCTGGACTTGAGCAACCCTCCTGCCTTGGCCTCCCAAAGTGCTGAGATTACAGGCATGAGCCACCGCACCTGACCTGAAATTCTACCATTCCTAATTCATTCTTTGGAGTTAAGGTAATGTACTTATTAAAATGCAATTGTTGTCACCTTCAAATATTAGTTGAACAGTTCCTTCATAAAAGGCTTTGTGCAGAAATACTATGTGGCCTTAAAAAAATAAGGATGCTCTCCAAAGCATATGAAATGAAAAAAGAAAAATATAAAACCGTGCATGTAGTATTCTACCATTTATGGAGTACACAAAAGCTAGGTAAGGCATATGTTTAAGAAGAGAGGATTTATCTGTGTAACCACAGACCATCTGTGGAAGGAGACCCAGGGAACTATGTCAGTGGGGCGTCTCCAGGGAGAGGATTTTGGTGGTGAGAACTGGGATAGCAGGGAGACTTTCTTTCACTGTACACATTATGTCCTTTTTAAAGTAAATATACTTTTGTTTCTTGTAGGGATGGGGTTTTCCCATGTTGCCCAGGCTGGTCTCGAACTCCTGGGCTCAAGTAATCCACCCGTCTCGACCTCCCAAACTGCTGGGATTATAGGTGTGAAGCCACCATGCCTGGCCTTAAAGTAAATATCCCAGTACCTTGGGAGGCTGAGGAGGGTGGATCACCTGAGGTCAGGAGTTTGAAACCAGCCTGGCCAACATGGTGAAACCCCGTCTCTACTAAAAACACAAAAATTAGCCAGGTGTGGTAGCAGGCATCTGTAATCCCAGCTACTCGGGAGGCTGAGGCAAGAGAATCACTTGAACCTGGGAGGTGGAGGTTGCAGTGAGCTGAGATCATGCCACTGCACTCCAGCCTGGGTGACAGAGGCACTATCTCAGAAAAAAAAAAAAAAGTAGATATACATTTTATTGTGATAAAATATATATAACATAAATTTTACCATTTTAACCACTTTAAAGTATGCAATTCAGTGGCATTAAGCCACAAAGTTGTGTAACCATCACCATTATTTCCAGAACTTTTTCATCGTCCCCAACAGAAACTCTGTACCTATTACATGATAACTCCCCATTCCCTCCTCCCTCCAGCCCTTGGTAACCTCTATCCTACTTTCTGCTTCTAGGAATTGGACTAGGTACCTCACATAAGTGGAATCATACAGTATTTGTCTTTTTGTGGGTGGCTTATTTTACTTAACATAATATCTTCAAGGTTCATCCATATTACAGCAGGGGTCGGAACTTCATTCCTTCTCATGGTTGAATAATATTCCATTGTATCTACTGACCACGTTTTGTTTCTGCATTCTTTTGTTGATGGACACTTGGGTTGCTTCTACCTTTAGGCTGGAAGCATTATCACGAATAATGCTGTTGTGAGCATTGATGCAAGTGTTTTTTTGAGTCCTTGTTTTCATTTCTTTTGGGTATATATGTACGAGTGGAATTGCTGGATCATATGGTAATTCTGTTTAATCTTTGAGGACTTGTCCTGTTTTCCACAGCACCATTTTACAGTTCCCCCAGCAATGTACAAAGATTGAATTCCAATTTCTCCACATACTCATGTATGTGCTTTTATACCTTTTAATTTGGTATATCAAAGTATTACCTATTCAAACAAGAAATTAAAGAAATATTTTTAAAAGGCTCTGGGCTAAAGAGCTCAGGTGGGTGAGTGGAAGGTGAAAGCAACCCTGCTGTTCAGAAGGAGCGCATGACTAGGAGTCAAGAGAACTGACTTAGCCTTGACTCTGCATTGATTGGTTGCATTCTTACATTCCCCTCTGAGACTCAGTTTCCCCAGGGGTCAAAGGAAAGGGCTGGATCAGGTGCTCCTGAGTTCCCTTCCTGCTCCATTAACTAAGGACCCCACATAGATAGGTCAGAAGGGAAGTGTGGACAACATCCTCTCCAAGTGGGTGCATACTCTTGGCTTGCATCCCCCACCTCCTTTCCTCACTGGCTTCCAGTTGGCTTAAGCATTGCAGGAGACAAAGGTGGGAGGAGAAGGAGGTTGAGATTTTCAGTGCTTGTTTCCTTCTTACACTGCTGCCTCCAGCAGCTCCAGCCAGGTGCCCTCTCACTGGGTTCCTGAGGCAGAGTTTCCTTATTCCTTTAGGCCTAGGGGTGGTGTGTTCATTTGCTTGGGCTGCCCTAACAAAGTACTACAAACTGAGCAGCTTAAACAACAGAAATGTATTTTCTCATAGTCCTAGAGGCTACAAGTCCAAGATCAAGGTGTTGGCAGAGTTGGTTCCCTCAGATGCCGTGAGAAAGAATTTGTTCCACGCCTCTCCTGGCTTCTGGTGGTTTGCTGGTCATCCTTGGCATTGCTTGGCTGGTAGAAGCATCATCCTGATCTCTGTCTTCATCTTCATGTACTACCCCCCCTGTGTGTGTGTCTCATGTCCAAATTTCCCCTTTTTATAAGGACACTAGTCATATTGGATAATGCATTTGATTATGACACCCTACTTTGATTTTCTCTGCAAAGCCCCTATCTCTAAACAAGCTCACATTCTGTGGATAAGGAAACTGTGGTGTGTATATATACATACATACGGATAAGTTTCCTTATCCACAGATATATATGATATATATCATACATATATCATATATATATGATGGAATACTACTCAGCCATGAAAAGGAATGAATTAATGGCATTCACAATAACCTGGATGAGATTGGTGACTATTATAAGTGAAGCAACTCAGGAATGGAAAACCAAACATCGTATGTTCTCACTCATAAGTGGGAGCTAAGCTATGAGGATGCAAAGGCATAAGAATGACACCATGAACTTTGGGGACTTGGGGAAAAGGGTGGGAAGGAAGTGAGGGTAAAAGACTACAAATTGGTGCAGCATATCCTGCTCGGTGATGGGTGCATGAAAATCTCACGAATCACCACTAAAGAACTTACTTATGTAACCAAACACCACCTGTTCCTCAGTAACCTTTGGAAATAAATTTTTTTAAAAAAAATTTAAAATGCAGTTTTTGTTTCATTGGTATCTATGCCTAAAAAACATACTGCCAAGTCTTGCTTGTTTCTTTTTTTCTCCAATAAAAAGAAATTTACATTAAAAAAAAAAAGCTCACATTCTGAGATACTGAGTCACCCCAAAACAGGTGGTACCAGCTTCCCCTTTTGCCTGTTTACCCTGTGTGGTGTCCCAAATCCTACTCTCCATTTCACGTCTTCACAGTCACAGGTGAGCACGCCTTCTGCAGGTGAGCACGCCTTCTGCAGGTGAGCACGCCTTCTGCAGGTAAGCACGCCTTTTCTGTGTTGTGCGGGAATCCATCAAGCCTCAGCACCTCAGCCAGTTCACTTTTGTCGATGGATTTGTCATTTAAGACCTAGTCAACCACACTGGGAAGGTCCAGAAGACATGCTTTTTCCAGTCCTGTCAGAAATAAATCTGTGAGAGGAACCACCACATCCTTAAGAAGCTCTGTGAGGCCAGGCATGGTGGCTCACGCCTATAATCCCAACACTTTGGAAGGAGGCCGAGGTGGGCAGATGTCTTGAGTCCAGGATATGAGACCAGCCTGGGCAACATGGCAAAACCCATGTCTACAAAAAATACAAAAATTCTGGGCGTGGTGGCACACACACTTGTAGAGGATCACTTGTGCCTGGGAGGTTGAGGTTGCAGTGAGCCGTGATAGTGCCACTGCAATCCCGCCTGGGTGACAGAGCGAGACCCTGTCTTAAAAACAAAAACAAAAAAGGCAGCAGTACTGTGATTTCTCTGTAGGCCAGAACTTAACAGTGGGAACTGCAGTCACTGAATTAGGAAACCTAAATCCAATGGGAGTAATTGGATTTCAGGATGGCAGGGCTAAGTGATAGCACGTAACTGCCAAGGACGAGCTGGGCATAGTTGCTGCTGCTGAAAGAAGAGAGAATCTGGGGACCCCAAACTCACTACACTGGAGGGAAATTAAGTTTGGGAACTGAGTCATGCAAGAAACTGCCTTTTTTGTTCCCAAATAGATAGCTGTAATTTCGCATGCTTACTTTATCTTATGTAAAATGGAGTTACTGAACACCAGAAAATGCATCACTGACTTTTCCCCTACTCCCTCTTTCCACATAAAAAAAGTATCGATTTACTGAGCGCTAATCAGAGCCTCACAAAAATGTAACCACTTGGCTTCATTGCCTACTCTCTCTCCTTTTTTTATTTCCCTTCCTCTCCTTGAGGAAGAGGAGTGGAAGGTCTTTCCCCTTTAAATATCAAAGTGGATAATGCTGTTTCCCCTTTAAGTATCAAAGTTCCTAAAATCCTCTTTGGAACAAGCACAGGTCTTAGATCCTACTGTGACTGTGTTTCTTTTTCCCAGTCACATCCTTGACCTTGGCAAAACAAACCTCTAATCAATTGCCAAAAAAAAAAAAAAAAAAAAAAGGGAGGGAGCGCTGATCTTTGTTTCTCAGTGTCTTCCTCTGGAGAGTTCTACAGTGTTGGCACAGCCCTGATTTCTGTGTTACCTCTTGTTTGCACCTGGGAGCTGAGGCTGGTAGAGGGAAAGACTTTGTGGGTGTAGGGAGCCAGAGGTTCTCATGACATGTCCACATCTGCTTTAGGGTTCTGTTTCTCTCGGAGCTGGCCCCTTAAGGAAGATGTGATGCTAAAGTGTGCCCAGGTTGATAAAGAAACTAGGAATTGCATTCCCCAAGATCCCATGAAGGGGCCACATGGGGGTTTCCAGCATCGAGGGGGCTTGGAGGGAAGATGATATATCTTCAAATACCCGAGAAGCTGACATGGGCAGAGTGATGAAGCCAATCCGTTTCCACAGACTGATAATGTGGCTCATTATAAGTTGGGCATTTCTGAGAATTTCTTTTCCAGAGACAGGGTCTTGTTCTGTCACCCAGGCTGGAGTGCAGTGGTGCGATCATAGTTCACTGCAGCCTCGACCTCCTGGGCTCTAGTGATCCTCCCACCTCAGCCTCCTGAGTAGCTGGGACTACAGGTGTATGCTACCACGCCCAGCTAATTTTTTTGTATTTTTTTTGTAGAGATAGAGTCTTGCTTTATTGTCCAGGCTGGTCTCAACCTGGGAACTGCATTGAAATGTAATGGCCTCCATGTGAGATGTGAGCCACCCGCACACAGGAAGTATTTAAACAGGGGCAGGATGGCGATTCTCGCCTTGGGCAGAAGCCTGGGCTGGTATCTCTCTGGCCCCTTCCTACTTGGAAATGCCATGAATGTGGAAATGGAACTTGGAGTTTCCTTTAGTCTTCCGTGTCCCCTGAGGACATGATGTTCAGATTCACAAAGCTGCATATTGCTTTCAGCTATAGGAGTTTGTACCAAAGTAGAAAAACTCAACCTTCCAGAGCAGGTGCTCCAGAGGTTGGCTTCCCGCTCAAATAGGTAGTTACTAAAGCTGAGTCAAGGCTGAGCCAGCGTCTGATGCTAGTCACACCCAGGAATGCAGGGGGCTATAAAGAGCACACTTCTTGGAAAATGGAACAGACTCCAGCTATCAGCTTTGATCTGAACCCAGGACAGGATGGTCCAGAAGCCGGTTCCTCTGCCCCTTGAGGCCTGGGCTTACTGCATCCAGGTGTGGCCTCCTCTAATTTCAGAATCATTTGAAGACTTCTTAGCTCTTTGTTGCTCTGGCAAAGCAGGCTTGTCATTGTTAGCACATCTCGGGTCACACCTTCCCATCAATTTCATTTACCACTGTGGGTTTGGCAGGTGGAGATGAAAGTGGGAGGAGTTTTTCACAGATCCTAACAATGAAAAGATTAAGAAGAGTAGGTTGGTAGATTGAAAACAATCACAACTCATGTAAGTTATACAGTCATTTCAAAATCAGAAGCTTATGCCTGGCCAGGCATGGTGGTTCACGTCTGCAATCCTAGCACTTTGAGAGGCCGAGACAGGTGGATCACTTGAGGTCGGGAGTTCAAGACCAGCCTAGCCAACAGGGCGAAACCTGGTCTCTACTAAAAATACAAAAATTAGCCCAGTGTGGTGGCGCACACCTGTAATCCCAACCACTCGGGAGGCTGAGGCAGGAGAATTGCTTGAACCTGGGAGGTAGAGGTGTGGAGGTTGCAGTGAGCTGAGATTGTGCCACTGCACTCCAGTGTGGGTGACAGAGCGAGACTCTGTCTAAAAAGGAAAAAAAGAAGCTTATGCAAAAGCCAGAGAATGTTAGAAAAGTAACAACCATATCAACAAAAATTAATCATAATGCTTTGAGTGAATTGTCTGGTAAAGCTATTATGGTATTTGGATTCCGGTGGGTCAAATCTTTCTGATTTTCCTAAAAGTAATTGACTGAATAAATCTTTGAATGACTGAGGATGCGATGCTTTATTGTTATTTATAAAAACATGAAGTCCTGATCCTCATATGTGTGCAAATGGTGATCACTCTCCCATGGCTTCCCTTCTTTGCTTCCGCAGTCTCCGGCTCACTCATGTTGCCTAAATCTTAAGGACGCCTAGAATCTAAGGATACTTATAGTAATAATACGCTATAATATTATTAACCAAACTACACTCTCCAGATTTCACCAATTTTCTCACTAATATCCTTTTTCTGTTCCAGGATCCAGTCCAGGATTGTACCCAGGATTGCATTTAGTGAATGTCAGGTTATCTACATGATATAGAGGTGGTAAATGGTGCAAAACAAGAAAAAGAAACATCACTTCTCAATGCTTATTAATGCAAAACCATATAATCTATTCTGTACTTTTCAATGGGGAGAAGTTATATAGGTGAATCCTACAGGCTGGGATAGATAGAGCAGGGTGATGTGAGAGACTAGGGGTGCAGGGCAGTCCTCTCTGAGGAAGGGAGTGTTGAGCTGAGATCTGATTGTAAGAGCCAGGTTTGAAACAATCTAGGGGCAGAGCATTCCAGGTGGAGAGAATTGTAAGGTCGTCTAGTCGGTCCCGCCAAATGAGTTATTCAAGATGTGAATACTGATTTATTGGAGTAGGCAATCATTCATTCACCAAATATTTCAAGAGCACCCGCTAGTGCCAGGAATTGTTGAAGGTGCTTGGATGATGTTAGGCTAGAATGTTTCTTGTCGGGGAAGCCAGGCCAGGGAAGTGTGAGAGGAGGGATAGGCTGATGTTAAGCTAGGATGTAGAGCTGGGAGGGATGCTTAGTGAGACTTCTGAGTTCAATCAAAGTTAGGAGGGCCTGCAGAGCCATCTGAGTTCCACTGGGGACGGGCAGGAGTCAGGGGTGGATGCCTGAGTCTTGATTCTCAGATGAGCCGAGAAGCCTAGGCTGGAGCTTGAGGACATCTGGAACCTGGAGTAGGAGGTGCTTAGTTTCAGGTTGAGATTGGTGCAGAAGGCTCAGACCCCAACCCTTCATAGCTAGACTTGAAAAGATCTGGGGTAAAACATTTCAGGCGGATTCCAGGTGGAGGGAACTGCAAGTGCCAAGGCCAGGAGGTGAGACCAAATTTGATATGTTGGAATGATTTCCAGACACCAGAACTCTGTAGGCCAGGTAGGAGTTTGGATTTTATTCCATGTGTAATGGGAAGCCACTGGAGAATTTCATATATGGGACTGACATGATTTTATTTTTAAAAATTAACTTATTTTCTTGAGATAGTCTCACTCTGTTGCCCAGAATGGAGTGCAATGGTGTGATCATGGCTTACTGCAGCCTTGACCCCCTGGGCCCAAGCCATCCTCCCACTTCAGCCTCACAAGTAGCTGGGGCTACAGGTGAGCACCACCCCACCCAGCTAATTGTTTTGTATTTTTTGTAGAGATAGGGTTTTACCCTGTTTTCCAGGCTGGTCTCGAACTCCTGGGTTCAAGCAATCCGCCCACCTTGGCCTCTTAAAGTGCTGGGATTACAGGTGTAAGCCATCACGCTTGGCCATTTTTTTATTTAAAAATATTTTAAATCACTTTTCTTGAGGCATAATTTACAAATAACAAAATACAGTCACTTTAAATGTACACTTTAAATGTACAGATGTAATATTTGACAAATATATCCAGCTACATAACCACCACCACAATCAAAATACAGATAGAGCCTTCTTATCACCCTGAAAAGTTCTCCTTACAATTAATTCTCCTATTACTATCCCAATCTCCAGCCTTAGGCAAGAGATCCTGCAGTTCCTTTGCCCAGCTTCCTGGAGTTACCATCTTGCATAACCATGTATGTTTGTCAAAACTGAGAAATTAACATTGCTACAGTATCATGAACCAAACTATCAGCTCTAATCAGATTTCACCAATTTTCTCATTAATGTCCTTTTTTCTGCTCCAGGATCCATTCCAGGAGTGCACCCAGGATTGTATTTAGTAATCATGTCTCCTTAATCTCTTCCGATCAGTGACAGTTTCTCAGACTTTCTTTATTTTTCACGAACGTGGCAGTTTTGGGGCAAACTAGTCAGGTGTTTTGTAGAATGTCCTTCGATTTGGGTTTAGCTGATGTTTTCTTATGATTAGAGTTTACAGATTTGGGGAAGAAAACCACAGAGATGACGTGCCCTTCTCATCCCAACATGTCAGGGAGTATTTGATACCAAATTCTATCACTGGTGATGTTAACCTTGGTCACTTGGTTAAAATGGTGTCTGCCAGGGTCCCTCCTATGAAGTCACTATTTTTCCCTTTCCATAATCTACTTTTTGGAATCAAGTTGTAAAGTCCAGCCCATCTATAAATGGGAGGAGAGTTAAGCTTCACCTCCGGAGTGGGGAAAGTACACATATACTATTTGGAGTTATTTATTCATAGAGAAAGCTTCTTTTTTTTTTGAGAGGGGGTCTTATTCTGTCACTCAGGCTGGAGTGCAGTGGTGCGATCTCAGCTCACTGTAACCTATGCCTCCCAAGCTTGAGCAATCCTCCTGCCTCAGCCTCCTGAGTAGCTGAGACCACAGGCATGTGCCACCACACCCAGCTAATTTTTGTATTTTTGGTAGAGACAGAATCTTGCCATGTTACCAGGCTGGTCATGAACTCCTGAGCTCAAGTATCCGCCTGCCTCAGCCTCCCAAAGTGCTAGGATTACAGGCTTGGGCCACCGTGCTTGGCAGAGGAAGCTTTTTTTTTTTTTTTAAATAGGGGAAATAACAGCATATTTGTATTTTGCTGGAAGTGATCCAAAAGGGAACAAAACACTTGTGAGAGTTTCTTTGGTTTATTCAGTAAGTGTTGAAAATATTTTCACACCAGGACTTTTCTCATCTATAAAAACCTTAATAATATACTTTATTTAGCACAATATATGCAAAATATTATGATTTCAAAATATGATCAATATAAAAATATCAGTCAGATATTTGAAATTCTTATTTTATGTGAATTCTTGCAGATCTGTCTTGTATTTTATGCTTACAGCTTATTTCAGTGAACTAGCCACATTTCAAATTCTCAATGGCCATATGACTCAGGCTACCATATTGGAAAGCACAGCTCTAGACCTTTTTGAAACCAGTGCAGGGCAGGCCGGGATCTTGGTGAGTGTGCACTTCATTCTCCAGTCTCCAATCTCTCATCTCTACCATCTTTGTTGTATTTCTGTGACCACAATTCCTGAAAGTTCATGCTGAGGAAGCATCTTGATAGTGACATTTTTTGTTGTTGTTGTTTTGTAGTTAAAACAATATTTTTACTTTATTTTTCTCTATTTTATTTTTTAATTTTTAAAAATTTTGTGAGTGCCTATTATTTATAGGGTATGTGAGATGCTGAGATACTGGCATGCAATGTGAAATAAGCACATCCTGGAGAAAGGGGTATCCATCCCCTCAAGCATTTCTCCTTTGAATTACAAACAATCCAGTTACACTCTAAGTTATTTCAAAATGTGCAATTAAGTTATTATTGACTACAGTCACCCTGCTGCGCTATCAAATACTAGGTCTTATTCATTCTTTCTATTTTTTTGGTACCCATTCACCATCCCCACCTCCCCCCCGATATCTAAATTCTGAAGTGCCATTTTTGGATACTGATAAAGCTGAGAGCTAGCTACCTAAGTACCTTAAATTGTGACAACAATTCGTCTCCCTTTCCCAACACAGTGATTTCATAGTCATGTTTTCTTTCTGTGTTTTCTTCATAGTGCCTTTCACACTGCTCCCTGATCTTCTTCTATTCTTACCTTTGAACTTTTAAAAATTGAACTTCTCATTATGAGATAATTATAGATTCACAAGCAATTGTAAGAAATAATATAGAGAGACCTCAAGTCTCTTTACCCATTTTCCTCTAATGGTTACATCTTGCAAAATGTTATTTTCTCTCTTTTTAAAATAAAGATATTTGGCTGCTTTGTGAAGGCAAAGTGGGAGCAGAGAGACTGCTGGGAGGTGACTGTGACTGGGTAGAGATTTGGACTAGGAGAGAGCGAGAGAAGATGCTGGACCATGCTGCCATTCTGGGGGAGAGGCGGAGGTGAGCTGTAGCCACATGACCCTCACAGGAAACACTGATGCTTAACTCCAAAAAGAACCTTCTTCACCAAGGCCAAGTCAAAAGCACAGTCTTTGTAACAGTCAGTTTCCAGCAGGAAAGAGGGGGTACAACGTGTTTACAGTTTAGGGGAGGAAAAACAATTTGCCCTTCACCTTTCTGAGTTCTTAGCTGGGACCCCTGCTAGTATTTGCAACAAAAGACAGATTAACAAGAGAAAAACAAGATTGTATTAACATGTATATATCACATGTGCATGGGAGACAGCCAGGGAATGAGTAATTCTCAAAGAGGTTATTTAGAATTCCAGCTTATATAGTATTTCTGACAAGAGACAATACATTTTTTGAGAAGTGATAAGACAAAAAGGACCTTGAGTCTCTAAGGGATCGCAAATTGTAGGAAGGCAAATATACAAGAAACTAATTGTAGATAAAGACTGGTTAGAAAAATTTGTTAGAAAGATTCCTCTGGTCTAATAAGGCCCTGCAGACATCTTCATTAATCGACCTTTGTCCTTCCCAGTATGAAGGGGAGGAGGGACACCTATGTCCTGCTTTAGGCAAATAGAGGCAAACAGAAAGCTTTTCTTATATCTACTTCTTCTCAGCTGCTTTCAGCTCAAAATAATCCTCATGCCAAATGGTATATTTGGTGTGGAAGAGCCTGCTACCTTTCAACAGAACCAGAGTTTAATGAAGGGACAATTTACAGAGGTGTGGGCAGGATTAGGGACATCCAGGAGAGATGATGAGGCACCTAGAGACTAGCACAGTGGGAACTGTCACTGTCCCTAACCCTGAAGGATGGAGAGAGAGAGGTGGCATTACAGGGTCCAGGGAAAGTTGGAGTAGAGGTTGAGGAACTACCCGGTAGAAGCAGTGGTGGTAGGTAGAGGAATATAACCACTGCCAAAATTACACCCAGCAGTGGGAGAGGAATCAATTTTCTGACCTTTCTCTTCTCCCATCATCTGATTACCTGATGGTGCAAGGAAATGGGCCATGAAATCTGCCACGGTTGGTCTTCTTAGCATAGACCAGAACAGAGGAGAGAGAGGATGGATCTGGAGAGGTGAATGGAGAATAACAGAATACAATTTCAAAAACTCTACAGTGGGGGAGCTTTAGAAACAGTTCCTTTATCTGTACAGGGCACATTCTTTTTTTTTTTTTTTGAGATGGAGTCTCGCTCTATCTCCCAGGCTGGAGTGCAGTGGCACCTGCAACTGCAACCTCCAACTCCTGGGATCCAGCGATTCTCCTACTTCAGCCTCCCGAGTAGCTGGGATTACAGGTACGTGCCACAACACCCAGCTAATTTTTGTATTTTTAGTAGAGACTGGCTTTCACCATGTCGTCCAGGCTGGTCTTGAACTCCTGACCTTGTGATCCACCCGCCTTGGCCTCCCTGTACAGGACACATTCTAGATGTGCAGTGATTCCATTTTAATGTAAGTGCTTCTCTCTTAGTCTCATTTTCAGCA
The DNA here is from genome assembly GCF_000951035.1 of Colobus angolensis palliatus. Taxonomy (NCBI): domain Eukaryota; kingdom Metazoa; phylum Chordata; class Mammalia; order Primates; family Cercopithecidae; genus Colobus; species Colobus angolensis. The sequence goes on from NW_012118833.1 coordinate 423,988, forward strand.
ACTTTTTCCAAGATTTTTACAGGCTTGATCTATAAGCATCTAGGAAACACTGTGGACCCTGGCCTCACCTGGGGGTAGAGCAAGGGCCTGAGAGGAGGGCTGCACGATGCTTTGAGGGATAGGGGATCCTGGACACTGGGATGTGCGGCCTCTCCAGGGATTTTCGAGCCCATGAAAATGTCAGAGAATCCACCATAACAAGAGGCCATTGGGAGCTTGGCCAAGGGTATCGTGTGATTGGATATCTCAAGGTTGCTTGTGACAAACATGAAACTAGAGGTCCAAGACCCTCTGCCCCTTTTCTGGCACCACTAGGTATCCAGGGTTCTGATGGGTCTCTGAGGGTGGGGGTGAGAGGTAACTAACACTGATTTCAGTGGCTTTTCCTACCACTTCCGTAGGATATGTGTGTGTGTGGGGGGGGTGGAATTTGGGCTTGAATTCGTTTCTGATCCATAAATTGGGGATAATAATATTACCTTCTTCACATGATTATTGGGAACATTGAGATGATCATATAAGTAAATAATTTAGCAGTCTGGCATGTAGGAAGTGCTCAACACATGTTAGCTATTAGTAGCAGTTGTAGCTTTTCCTCCTGTCTACTGACCGGAAGGTACTGTTTCTGTTTTTCATATGACACATTGCAAAGTGATTTTGAACATATGATTCTTAATTTCATTTCTTGCAAGTGTGAAATGAGCTGACAGAAGAGACCAACATGGAGAGCTTCACCCCCACGGCCCACAGCAGACACATCACAGAGTTACCAGGAATTCCAGAAAGGAAGTCAAGTGATGAAAGACTAAAGGACGGGAAGCCTGGGAGGACTGCTCCCTAAGGGAAGCTGGGTGGAAAGTTCTCACGGAGTCCAGCCCTGTTCCGCCTGCTCTGTCCCTGGGGTCTCTCGGCCCCTGTCCCTCCGCGAATTGAGGAGCGGGCCTAATTGCCAGTTGCCTTAAAGAGTTTGGGGATACTGAAGACCGGGGTCCTTTATAGGCAGGTTCTGGATCACGAGGGGTGGGGAGAGGCCCTGGATTTGGATTCCTGAAATCCACAGACAACCCTACCCTTACACTACTTTATTTTAAAGGTTTTGTTTTGTTTTAAGTTAGAAAAGTAAAACAAGCATGCTGAAAAATAGCATAAACATATACAGTGCATAGGCCGGGCTCAGTGGCTCATGCCTGTAATCTCAGCACTTTGGGAGGCCGAGGCAGGTGGATCATGAGGTCAGGAATTCAAGACTAACCTGGCCAAGATGGTCAAACCCTGTCTCTACCAAAAATACAAAAATTAGCCAGACATGGTGGCAGGCACCTGTAATCCCAGGTACTCGGGAGGCTGAGGCAGGAGAATTGCTTGAACCCAGGGGGCGGAGGTTGCAGTGAACCAAGATCGTGCCACTGAACTGCACTCCAGCCTGGGCGACAGAGTGATACTCCATCTCAGAAACAAAACGAAACAAACAAACAAACAAACAAAAACATATACAGTGCATAAAGAAAAAGGCAGAAGTCCTTCTCCAGGTGGCCTCCCTGCCGAAGTCTGCTCTTCAAGGTGGGCCCTGCGGCTGCTGGAATCTCCTGTGCTAGGGAGCCCTCCATGCTGCCTCCCTCCAGGTCTTTAATCCAGCCTTGAGGTGCCTGAATCTCTGTTTTTTACACCTGCACACCCTCTAGTGGGGGTGCTTTGCAAACTCAATGTGAGGACAAGAAGACGGAGTGGCAGGTGGCAGGTGTTGCCTAAGGCACCCTCCCATCGGGCTCCCCCGCCCTTGGAAATCAGGATCTTCAATTTTGGTCCTGACCAAGTGCCACTAAAACTTGGCTACTAGTTTGGTTTTCCAATCCCAGGGCCAAAAGGAAACTGGGAGCAATGCTACCTACTGGCAAAAGAAAAAAGATCAAATTTGTTAGAACAGTGACCCTAACTAGTCAAAGGCAGTGCTTTCACCTACAGGTAATGATAATAACCACTTCTGGGAGCCCTTACTGAAGGCCAGGCTTTGCTTTAAGAATGAGGACTGCTAATATTTCTGTTTTCTAGATGAGGATGCTGGTGCTCAGGGAGGTTTACTGCAGGAGGCAGGAAAGTGCAGAGGTGAGGAGGTCAGGCTCTGTGGTCTGATCACCTGGTCAGCCATCCTGGTTTTGCTGCTTATCAGCTGTGTGACCTCAGGCTTACATCATGGAGTCTCCCATGACTTGGTTTCCCCTCTAGTAAAACAGGGATGATGACTTTAAGGGATGACATCTTTAAGGATGGGTTTAAAGAATTGAGATACTTGTTTTCTTATGTTAATATGTCAAGAAAGAAGTGTCTCCCTCCAAGGGTGGTGGTGATTAAATGAGTTAGTATGTGGCTGGGCATTGTGGTTCATGCCTGTAATTGCAGCACTTTGGGAGGCTGCAGGAGGAGGATCACTTGAGCCAGGAGTTTGAGGTTACAGTGAGCTATGATCACACCACTGTGCTCCAGCCTGGATGACAGAGTGAGATGTTGTCTCAAAAAAAAAAAAAAAAAAAAAAAGAGTATGTGTAGTCCTGGCACAGAGAAGATGTTCAATAAATATGAGAACTGGGATTAAATAATGGGCCTAAATCTCAGCTAGTGGCTGATGGAGGAGGCATCTGAACCCAGGTGTGATATGGTTAAGGGTCAAAGGCTTACCTGCTATGTAGTGCTGTCTCCCTAGAGCCCGCCAGCTCTCAACTCCTCTCCCACCTTCAAGGCCTAGATCCTTGGAAGTCTCAGCTCTCACTGATGTGAGGATGACACGGGTCTCCTCAGAAGAACCAATGATTGCTGGTGAGTCGTGCGAGGCAGAGAAAATTATTGGACATTTGGCAGAAGAGGGTCAGCCCTGGGCCTTTCTCTTCGGAGGAGAGCCTGTAAGTCCCCTGCCCTGATCAGTGCTTGGCAGGGAGGATGGGGGATTCCCTATCTCTCTAGGGATATCCTAAACTCAATTACCCTCATTATGATACATGATCTGATGGAAGCACAGGGGAAGTGTGGCTGCCTCCTAAGGGTGGAAATAGCAGTGAGGGAGGCTGTCAAACATGATTTGCTGGAGTGGTGATGTCCAACCTGAGTCTTCAAGAATGGGGGGAAGTTATGAAGGGAGGGGAAGGACATTCTGGGCAGAGGGCACAATTTGAGCAGAGAGGCTAGACATGGCATCTGAGAAGGATCAAGTCTGAAGAAAGAAGAAGCATAAGATGAGGCTGCAGCAGTCAACAGTGGTCAGAATTTGGAAATCTTTGTGTAATCTGCTGAAGTGCTTGGACTCTTTTTGATTGAAAATAGGGAGCCAAGGAAGAGTTACAGAGGAAGTAACAATGGTAAAGTTTTGTCAGGTGTACATAGGATTGTAGGATTATTGTATGGTTATCCCATTTTACAATCCTATGTAGGATTGTAGGATTATTGTATAACATATATTATTATACATTATATATATAATCATACAATAACCCTATGTAGGGTTGTAGAATTGTTGTATGATTAAGTGAGATGATACATATAAAGTTCTTAGAATGGCACCTAAAAAATGCTCAGTAAGGCCAGGCACGGTGGCTCATGCCTGTAATCCCAGCTCTTTGGGAGGCTGAGGCGGGCGGATCATGAGGTCAGGAGATGGAGACCATCCTGGCTAATGCAGTGAAACTCCGTCTCTACTAAAAATACAAAAAAGTAGCCAGGCGAGGTGGCGGGCGCCTGTAGTCCCAGCTGCTCGGGAGGCTGAGACAGGAGAACGGCCTGAACCCGGGAGGCACAATCATGCCACTTCACTCCAGCCTGGGCGACAGAGCTAGACTCCGTCTCAACAACAATAACAAAAATGCTCAGTAAATGTTAATGATGTTGATGCTGATGACTGTAATATCCTATTAGGAAGAGAAACCACAAAGTTAGAGGCCACCAAGGCAGTCCATACAGTAAGTAAGGCGTGGCCGGGTAAACAGAGGCCAAGACCAGCCTTACATAGAAGTCCAGGACTTGTCTGCCTGCTGGAGTAAAACCCAAGCTTCTTGGTCTGGCTCAAAAGCACTAGGTGACCTGGCCCCTTCTCATACATTAGGCTCCAGCCACATTATTTTCTTTCTGGTCTTCAAACATGTCCAAACTGGTCCTGTGCCCTTGCTGTTCCCTCTGTCTAGACTGCCCATCCCTCACATTTTTGAATGGCTGCCACTTACTTGTCACAAAGTTCTTGGTTCAAATGTTACTTCCTCTAAGAGACCTTCCTGAGCCCTAGAACATCAGCCTTCTCGCCAGATGAAATGATCTTACTTATTTTCATGTTTAGTGTCTGTTGCTTCCTATCCCCTAGAGCATGTAAACTCCATAAGGGTATGAATTATATCTTTCTTGTTCACTGCTGTATCCCTAGGTCCTTGAACACCATCTAGAACATGGATACCCTCCATAAATGTTTATCAGGAAAAAATAAAGGATCTGAAATGATGTCTATTAGAGAGTCATTCCTTTCAAACTATTCCTGGGAGAGGTAGCTGATCAAGTTGTGATCAGCTAGTAACACAGCTGAGTGGATTCAGTGAAATGATGATTTTGTGTAGGTAGAATCTGGGGACTAAAGAGAAGGGACATCACAAAACAAAGTAAGTTCCAATGACCCAGGGTAATTTCCATGGCATGGCTGGTCAGGCAGCGGCTATAGGACTTGGGGTGTAGACAGGTGACAGAAGGGTGGGGGTGGAGATGGGGTAGAAAGAGGCTGGGTCTCAGAAGCATGGTCCATCAGAGGGGGACTGGAGGGCCACTGGCTCAGGTCTTACATTCCATCAAGATCTTTAAATTTAGGCTGGGAGTAGTGGCTTACACCTATAATTCTAGCACTTTGGGAGGCTGAAACTGGAGGATCACTTGAGGCTAGGAGTTCGAGGTTACAGTGAGCTGTGATAGCACCACTGCACTCCAGCCTGAGTGACAGCGTGAGACCTTGTCTCTAAATAAAATAAAATAAAAATCAATTTTAAAAAGTAAAGATTACCAATCTTAGTCTTTTAACATTAGTATTTTGATATTATTTGCAAAAGAGGTTACAAATAGTCACAGACACACCAATAGGCTTGAAAAAAAAATGCTCATTCATATAACTGTAATTACAAAATGCAAGTATCAAGACTATTCCAGAACTCATCTTTCTTTTTTTTCTTTGAAATGGAGTCTCGCTCTGTCACCCAGGCTGGAGTGCAGTGGCATGATCTCGGCTCACTGCAACTTCCGCCTCCCGGGTTCAAGCGATTCTCCTGCCTCAGCCTCCAAAGTAGCTGGGACTACAGGTACCCACGACCACACCCAGCAAATTTTTGTACCTTTATTAGAGTCGGGGTTGTACCATGTTGGCCAGGCTGGTCTTGAACTCCTGACCTCAAGTGATCCACTCACCTTGGTCTCCCAAAGTGCTAGGATTACAGGCGTGAACCACCGCCCTCGGCCCAGAACTCATCTTTCAAGACCTGCCTGCAGCATCTGACACAGTTGTTTTCCTCCTCCTGGCCACCCTCTCTGAGCTTCCAGGACACTATACTCTCCTGATTGTACTTCCTTGCTAGCTACTCCAAGTCTCCTCTAGCGGTCCTTGCTCATCTCATCATCCACCCCAGATTGTCCGTTTCCAGAAGGCAGCAGAGTGAGCCCTGGTGCTCACCTGAAGTTCCTCTGCAGGAACACCCTCCCTCGAGGCTGGCTTCCTCACTTCCTAATAGTCCTTGCCTGAATGTCACTTTCTCAGAGAGGTCTCTTTCCTACCACCCTACTTAACATTGCATTCCCTTCAACCCTCTCTCCCCTTTTCCTTCCCTTAATTTCCTCTCTAGTGCTCACTACCAAATTACATGCATTTCTTGTTTAGTGTTTGTCTCCCCTGACTAGTACGTCAGTTCCAGGAAAGCGGAGGTTTGTCTTTTGTTTGCTATTTATTACCTAGAACAGTGTTTGACACACAATAGGCCCTCAAGGAAATTTTGTTGGTCACTTCTCAATTTTGCAGGTTTGCACTTAAAAATACATAGGGAGCCAGGCCGGGCGCGGTGGCTCAAGCCTGTAATCCCAGCACTTTGGGAGGCCGAGACGGGTGGATCACGAGGTCAGGAGATCGAGACCATCCTGGCTAACACGGTGAAACCCCGTCTCTACTAAAAATACAAAAACTAGCCGGGCGAGGTGGCGGGCGCCTGTAGTCCCAGCTACTCCGGAGGCTGAGGCAGGAGAATGGCGTAAACCCGGGAGGCGGAGCTTGCAGTGAGCTGAGATCCGGCCACTGCATTCCAGTCCGGGCGACAGAGCGAGACTTCGCCTCAAAAAAAAAAAAAAAAAATACATAGGGAGCCTTACCAGGAGCCCTAAACCTAACGTGAGTCTAAGGATTGCTATGGTTTTCCTCCATGCAACGGCTAAAGCAAGGGACAGAGCCGACACTCAAGAAATAATTCTTGAATTAATGACTCTCTGGAGTTGGGTAGCATTGTGTGAAGTTTGTAGGGTGCAGTTTGGTTGTGGTGCTAGAAGGGGAAGCCTCGGGGCTGAGCCTGTAGGCTCATCAGTGGAGTTCAACTCAGAGGGGTAAACCACCGCAGTGGGTATCAACTGCTTCCGCAGCCCAGCAGGGGTTCCACCGCGCAGCCGCAGAAGGCGCCGCAGTTCTACCGCGCAGCCGCAGAAGGAGCGGACGGGTCTGCGCAGCCGCAGGAGGAGCAGGCGGTACGTGGACAGATTCGTCCCGGGCTGTCTGGCGTCAGGCCCTCCTCCCCTAAGCCGCCGCCATCATGCTGCTGCCTGTGTTCACCCTGAAACTGCGCCACAAAATCAGCCCCCGCATGGTGGCCATAGGGCGCTACGACGGGACTCACCCGTGCCTGGCGGCCGCCACCCAAGCGGGCAAGGTAACGCTCCCACCCGCAGGGAGCCCGCGCCCCGGTGAACCCCGGGACCGCTCCCACCCGCAGGGAGCCCGCGCCCCGGTGAACCCCGGGACCTCCGCCGGCCGCGCCCCTGGGACCCCGCCCCTCTCTGGCCCCGCCCCCAGCCTGTGTTGCCCGGCAACTGGTCGGCTAGCGCCTTGTAGCGCCATCCTGCAGGGGACAGTGGGGTCTTAGAGGAAGAACTTTTCTGAGAAGTTGACGTTTTCTTGTCGTCAGGCGAGGTCGGGGTCCCTCTATGAGCTTAGAAAATAGACGTCTCCGGAGGGAAGGGGCTTGGTTCGGGTTCCAGTAATAACCGACCCCAGATTCAAGCCAAGGGCCTCTGCTTGTCACTTGGAACTCAGAATTCCTCCCACTCTCTCACCCTGCTTCTTCTTCTTTTTCTTCTTCTTCACTGCTTCTTCTTCTTCTTCTTCTTCTTTTTTTTTTTTTGAGACGGAGTCTTGCCCTGTCGCCCAGGCTGGAGTGCAGTGGCGCGATCTCGGATCACTGCAGCCTCCGTCTCCCGGGTTTATGCAATTCTCCTGCCTCGGCGTCCTGACTATCTGAGATTACAGGCGCCCACCACCACGCCCGGCTATTTTTTGTATTTTCAGTAGAGACAGGATTTCACCATGTTGTCCAGGCTGGTCTCGAACTCCTGACCTCAAGTGATCTACCTGCCTCGGCCTCCCAAAGTGGTAGGATTGCAGGCGTGAACCACTGCACCCAGCCTCTCACACTGCTCCTTTACCGAACAACGAAAAAAGAATGAAAAAATGAAAAAAAACAACAAAACTTGACTTATTCATATTGCACTTTGATCTTTGCCCATGTACATTCAGTTCTTTCCCCATAATTTATTCACTAAGTATTAGGTGCTTACTATGTGCAATTACTGGGCAAGGTGTGAGAGTCAAAGAGATAAAAGAGACATGATCATTTAACATTCACCAGACTTCTACTGAACACCTGTATAGATTTTGGAGACTCGGATGTAAAAGGAGTCCCTACTTTCAGAAAGCTTATAGTCCAGAAGTTAACAGACAAGGCAAATCAGAGCCCTGTATATTTGACGGAGGCATGCCCAAAATACATGGAATGTAGTGACAAGGCTAATAACATAACAGGCACAGAACTTTATTACATGAGTCATCTCAGCATCATTGCTACAAGGCCAAGGGCAGCAGCATGGCATAGGTATGGTGTTTCTTGGCTCCAGTATCTACTAATTTCATGACCTTGGGCAAGGCACTTAATAATAGTACCTAATACGTGGAATCGTGAGCTTTAAAGTTAATACATGTAAAGCGCTTGGCATACAGGAAGTGGTCACTAATTGTTACCTGTTATTTTCTTTTTATGATTCTCACTTTATTGACTAGAAATTGCAGTTGAGAGAGGTTCAACACAGTGCTTGGGGCCACTCAACTAGAAAGTGTGGAATGTAGTCAAAGTGCATGTTGTCTGACCCAGTGTGGATGTAATAAGTTAGCATTTGTGTAACAATTTATAGTTTTTAGGACCCTGCCACGTATGTTGTATGTTATATGTCTTGGGATATGGAAGTAAAAAGGAAGGCTTCATTTTCATCAAGTAGTATAACAGAGTTAAGCTATTAATATGGGATCTGGAACATCATGATGTTAGTTATTGTTACAGTTAGAAGCCACTGACAGGCTGGGTGCAGTGGCTCATGCCTGTAATACCAGCACTTTGGGAGGCTGAGGCGGGCAGATCACCTGAGGTCAGGAGTTCGAGACCAGCCTGGCCAGCATGGTGAAACCCTGTCTCTACTAAAAATACAAAAATTAGCCAGGTGTTGTGGGTGCCTATAATTCCAGCTACTTGAGGGTTGAGGGAGGAGAATCACTTGAACCTGGGAGGTGGAGGTTGCAGTGAGCCGAGATCACACCATTGCACTTCAGCCTGGGCAACAGAATGAGACTCGGTCTCAAAAAAAAAAAAGCACTGACAAACGCCAAAAAGAACTTCATGTTGGTTGTGCCGTAGGTGCATAGCAGATACATAAATGGGCTGAAAATATCCCATTGATACTAACTCAGCCCCTAATTTGAGGGCTTACTATGTGCTGAGCAGTGTTCTTAGCCCTACAGGTGCATTGGAGAATGTGACAGACAAGTTTTGCCCCCTTGAAGCTTACATTTGAGAGGGGGAACCAGGCAGTTAACCGAATATGCAAGTGTTTTCGTAGAAGAATAAGGGGTTCAGTGTGATGGGAGCTTGCTGTTTTAGACAGGTGGTCAGTTGGCCTCTAATAACATTTGATGAGAGGTTTGAAGGAACTAAGGAAACAAGCTCTGCAGATTTGTGGGATAAGTGCCTTGCAGGCAAAGGAATCTGCAGGTGCAAGGGCCTTGAGCTGGAGATACGCGTGGTGTGTTTCAGGAGCACAAGGAAGCCACAGGCTGGAAGGCAATGAGGGTTGCCATGAGGTAACCACAAGCCAGATCATATAGGAACCTGAATGCCATGGCAAAGACCTTGGTTTTTATGCTGAGTAAGTTGGGAAGTCCCTGAGGGTTTTGATAAAGTGGGTGTTGGAATTTGCTTTATGTTTTAGATAAAGGCTAACTGGCTGGTATGTGGAGAACACATGTTCTGTGATGGGATGCAGGAAAGTAAGTATCGGAGTAGAAGCAGGGAGATGAGGCAGAGGTCCTTAGGGCAGCCCTTAGATATTAGATAGGGTGTGACCTGGAGTGGAATGCAGGAATGCTTGATTCTAGGGGCTGTTGTCGAAAATGGCCAATAAATAAATAAATAAATAAATAAAATAAAATAAATGAGGTCCTTTGTCCTGTGTAATTGGGTAGATACTTTGTGTTCAGCCCTATAAACAAATCTAGAAAGTTCTGACCTGATCTTTTATCTTGAGACCTTAAAAATAATTAGTATTTTATGACTCAATACCATGGATATATTCTCTTAAAAGCAATTAAAACATTTCACCTAGGGTTAAAGCCTGCATCTCTAGAAACAGGACTTTATCATTACATCTGGGACCCTGTTGTGAACATGGAGCTGACTCTGGGTCTTAGCAAGGATATATATATACGTATATATATATATATATTTTTTTTTTTTTTGAGACAGAGTCTTGCTCTGTCACCCAGGCTGGAGTGCAGTGGCGCAATCTCAGCTCACTGCAAGCTCCGCCTCCCGGGTTTACGCCATTCTCCTGCCTCAGCCTCCCGAGTAGCTGGGACTACAGGCGCCCGCCACCTCGCCCGGCTAGTTTTTTTGTATTTTTTAGTAGAGACGGGGTTTCACCGTGTTAGCCAGGATGGTCTTGATCTCCTGACCTCGTGATCCGCCCGTCTCGGCCTCCCAAAGTGCTGGGATTACAGGCTTGAGCCACCGCGCCCGGCCAAGGATATTTTTAAAAGGAGTCTCTGTCCGTGCATGGTGGCTTAACGTCTGCAATCCCAGTACTTTGGGAGGCCGAGATGGGCAGATCAACTGAGGTCAGGAGGTCGAGACCAACCTGGCCAATTGAAACCCGTCTCTACTAAAAATACAAAAATTAGTTGGGCGTAGTGGTGCACCACTGTAATAAGCTACTTGGGAGGCTGAGGCAGGAGAATTGCTGAGACCCGGGAGGCAGAGGTTGCAGTGAGCTAAGATTGTGCCACTGTACTCCAGCCTGGGCAACAGAGCAAGACTCCGTCTCAAAAAACATATAAATAAATAAAAGGAATCTCTTGCAGGGTGCACATTAGAGTTTTCCTCTGGGGACATTTTTTCTCTCACGGTAATTCTTAGGCGTCAGTTGAATTTACATTGTTTGCAGCACCTCCTCAGCTAGAACAGATGTGTGAACTTCAGCCAGTCCTTTGGAAACCCTGGGAGTGGTCCTTTTGTTATGTGACTAAGGTTGGCTTTATTTCCTTGCCTGAAGAGACAGATTTGTTCCCCTGTGGACTCTCTGGGTGCAGAGAACAGCAGGAGTGAACTGGGGGAAAGTCTGATTCCTGAGACCTTTGTTGCTCTTGATAAAAATTGCAAACTCTTTCCATTCCAGTAAGAATGAATGTGGAGCCTGTAAGCTATTTCCCCTCCTGTTCTTTCTTAGCATATTAGATTTCTGGAAAACTCTGTAAGAATTGGTTTGTTCAGAACTGTTATAAAAGGAAGTGTGATGTGGTGGTGGCTGGAGCTCGGGGTCTGGAGCACACCAGGCTCTTGTCTTAGCCCTGTCACCAGTCTCAAGACTTTGGCAAAGGGCCTTAACTCTTCCGACCTCATCTGGAAATCAAGGGTTGGTGTCAGGTTCAAATGCAATTAACATTGACCAAAGCATGTTGTCAAGTGTTACACAGATGGAACATGAAGGCAGTGTTCAGTGGCTGCACATCTTTTCTATGTTTTTAGTCAATTCTTTTGAAAATTATTTTTTGTTGAATAGGCTGCCTTGGGTAGGTATTAATTTAAAATTCTGTTTGGATTTATGTGAAAGAGATAAAATACTCATGTAAAATTTACACATTTTAGAAATAGAAGGGGCTAGAGGGACCCCCTAGTCCAGTGTTTTTCATCCCCCCAACCCTTTTTTTCATGTTGCCCACCTTGGAACTTTTTTAGACCATGAAGATTTCCCCAGTGAAATTCTGATACCTCAGATATACTGTATATCTCTTTTTGTACTGTGGTCCTGCGAAGGGCTACACGATTCCTGTGTCGCAAACCCATTTACCTGTCCTGGGAGTGATCATGCCCCTCTTGAGAATGCATTTTCTAGTCCAAACCTCCTTTTTACAGATGAAGTTTAGGAAGGTTGAACAATTTATGCAGACACTCAGATTATATTTATGATAGTTGAAACTGTTGAATTTATTATCTTTGGGCTAATTACTTAGTTCTGCGTCACTGGTATAAATTATGAAAGTCTTCAAGATACTTGATTTGCATGACTTGGTTTAAGTTTGTGAAACAGGTTTACTAACTAGCAGAGCATTTTAAGGTCTGGGAAGTGAATTCATTAGGTGCTTGGATGAAAGATGATAAAGGTAGTGTTTATTCTGTTTTCCATGATCTTCTTGGTGTGTGGCAATCACATTGAAGGTGGTAGTAGCTTATTCTAGGTTGATCAGGAAAAGGCTAGCTTCTAAGAGTGCTTTGACATCCTGCTGGTGGGTAGCATGTAAGCTGGCCTGGTAAGCAGTGACTAGATCTTGTTCATTACCCTGTTCCTTACAAGGTTAAGAACCACTGGATTTCCATGATTCATAATGACTGAAAGTTGTCCATGCATTGACCTATGTACTAGTGTTTTAAGTTTCATAGGAGATTAAAGTGACTTCTTGTTAATGTGGATGTGTTAGTAACCTGGTTCTTTTTTTGAAAAAATGTATAACAATAATTTTTTATATTTTAAGGGAATGTAATTAATTATTTTTGTTTCAGGTTTTTATTCATAATCCTCATACACGGAACCAGCATGTCAGTGCATCCAGGGTCTTCCAGAGCCCCCTGGAATCTGATGTTTCTCTTCTCAACATTAACCAGGCAGTCAGCTGCCTGACTGCAGGTGTATTGAACCCTGAGCTTGGCTATGATGCCCTTTTAGTGGGGACACAGACTAATCTTCTGGCTTATGATGTCTACAATAATTCGGATTTGTTCTACAGAGAGGCAAGTATGACCTTTATAACCATAAAATTGTCATTACTCATTAATGTCCATTTTTTATGCTTAGAAGAGATCAGATCATTTATTTTGGTATGTTGATTATGTGACTGTTACAGTGTACATAAACAACATGGAGATTTTGCTATTAACATCTACTTTATGTATTCGGAACTTATTTATTTGGTTATGGTTGCTAATCACTTGGTGACACTTGAGCTTATCTCTATGAGGTGTATCTGTGATACTACCATCTGTCAAGATCTCCTGTTGAGAATTCAACGAAGAGCTGGGAAACCAGTAGACAGGTCTCCTGGTGGACTCACATTCAAGTTTAGTGCAATAGCTTGTAGGAGAAGCCCTTACTGTAGCCTACCACCTACAGGCTGCTGCAACTTTAATACCCAAGCAATTCATGTTTATTACAGCAAAGATAAGGAAGTAAAAAGTAAAAGAAATTACACCTGTTTTTTCATCTAAAAATAACACTTCACACTTGAATTTTTGAACGGAGATTTTTTACCAAGCATATATGAATACATTTTGTAGTAAAATTGGATCATACATACATGTAGCCTTTTACTTGTTTTTACCCTATAGCAGCTTTATTAAGATATGATTCACATGTACAACTAACCTACTTAAAGTATACAATTTGGTGGTTTTTAGTATATCCAGAGAGCTGTACAACCATCACCATCATCAATTTTCAACATTCTTATTACCCCCAAAAGAAAACCCATACGCTTTAGTATCACCTCCCATTTTTCTTTAACCTCCTAACCTTAGGCAACCAGTTATCTACTTTCTGTCTCTAGAAGTTTGCATATTCTAGACATTTCATAAATAATGGAATTATATGTAATCATTTGTGAGTGGCTTTTTTCTTAGCATAATATTTTCAAGGTTGATCCATGTTGTAGCATGTGTCAGTAATTCATTTTTATGGCTGAATAATATTCCATTGTATGTATATACCACATTTTATTTATCCATTTATCAGTTAATGGACATTCCACTCCCTGGCTATTATGTGTGGCTCTTTCATTCAATAATATGTTGTGAACATCTTTATATGAAGTTACTATATACCCGTTATGTCATTCTTATTGGTTCTATAGTATTTCATTGTGTTAATATAATTTGTTTAACCATTCCATGTTGTTGAACATTTATGTTATTTCCATTGTTTCTCTATTATAGTTCATAGTGTAATAACTGTATATCTTTGACCACTTCCCTAATTATTTCCTGAGGATAAGTTCCTGAAAATGCAGATGGTTTTCTTTCTTTTTGTTTTTGTTTTTTGAGACGGAGTCTTGTTCTGTCACCCAGGCTGGAGTGCAGTGTCATGATCATGGCTTACTGCAGCCTTGACCTCATGGGCTCAAGCAATTCTCCCACCTCAGCCTTCTGAGTAGCTGGGACTACAGGTGTGTACTACCACGCCCAGCTAATTGTTTATTTTTTAGAGAAATGGGGTCTCACTGTGTTGGCCAGGCTGGTCTCAAACTCCTGGGCTAAAGCAGTCTTCCTGCCTCAGCTTCCCAAAGTGTTATAATTATAGATGTGAGCCACTGCATTTGACTGGTTTTCTTCTTTTTTTGTTGACGTAAAATGTACATACATGAAAATTGCACAGACCTTATGTGTACAGTTCAATGAGTTTGGATCCCTGTAACCAATACCCCAATAAAAATATAGAACATTTTCATCACCTCAGAAAATGTTGTTGTGCCCCATTCCAGTCAGTTTCTATCTCTGATAGACATTCACCATTCTGACTTCTATTGGCTTAGATTAGCTTTTCCTGTTGTTGAACTCCATACAAATGGAATCATACAGAACGTATTCTATGGTGTCTGGCTTCTTTCACTTAACATAATGCTTGTAAGAATTATCCATGTTGTTACATATAAAAGTAGTCTTTTGTTGTTGTTGCTAAGTAACAAAAATAGTATATTCCATTGTGTGAACATACTATGGTTTGTTTATCCACTCTCTCGGTGATAGACAAGTGGATGGACATTTGGGTTGTTTCAGTTTTTAACAACCATTTTCATATAAGACTTTTGTTTTTAATAAGACTTTTTGTATAATATATGTATACTTTTTGTGGATATATGTTTTAATTTATCTTGGGTAAATACCCAGGAGTGGAATTGCTGGACTGTATGGTTTATAAGAACTTTATGACACTGCCCAACTGTTTTTGCAAAGTGATTGTATCACTTTACACTCCTGCCTGCAGTGTAGGAGAGTTCCAGTTGCTCCACATCCTTTGTCAACATTTGTTGTTGCCAGTCTTTAATTTTAGCCATTTTGGAAGGTGTGAAGTGATATCTTACTGTGATTTCATTTTGCATTTCCCTGATAATCATTGATGTGGAGCGCCTTTTCTTGTGCTTATTGCCCATTTATGTGTCTTCTGTGAAGTGTCTTAAGTCTTTTGCCTATTTTTTATTGGTAGTTTGTCCCTGTATTACTGATTTGTAGACATTTCTTGGATATACTGGATAGAAGCTCTTTATCAGATTTATATATACTAAATATTTTCTCCCAGTCTGTGGCTTGTTCCAGTAGGCATGTGTCTTTTGATGAGCAAAAGTTTTTTATTTTTGTGAAGTCCAGCTGATCACATTTTTTCTTTAGTGGTTAGGACTTTTTCTGCCCTTTGCCTATTTCAAGGTCACGTTGTTTTTGTTCAGAAGTGAAATTGACTTTAGGACTGTGTTAGTCAGGGTTCTCCAGAGAAACAGAACCAATAGGATATGTACATATTAGAGGGGGAAATATTTATTTTCAGGAATTGGCTTATACATTTGTGGAGACTGGCAAGTCAAAAATCTGCGTAGTGGGCCAGCAGGCTGGAGACCTAGGAGAGAATTGATGTTGAAGCTCAAGTACAAAGGCTGTCTGCTGGTAGAATCCCTTCTTCCTTGGGGGAGGTCAGTCTCTTTTCTATTAAGTCCTTCAATACTTGATAGAAAGTACTTACTGGAAAGTATTGAAGGATTTACTAGTAAGGTAGATTATTATCCATAATGTGTGTGGGCCAATTAATGTGTGAGGCCCACCCACATTATGGATAATAATCTGCTTTACTCAAAATCTACTCAATTTACTCAAAATTTGGCCCAATTAATGTGTGCAGCTCTAGAATAATGTTTGACCAGATAGCTGAGTACCATGGCCTAGCCAAGTTGACACATAAATTAACATTACAAGGACTCAGCTTTACAATTGCCTAGTCAAAGACTTTTTTAAAAATGAGATTTTTGATAGATATTGGTAAATTCCTCCCTAGAAAGATTATCATTTTCCACACCCCCCTCAATGATGATCATGCCTGTTTCATTACACCCTAACTGGTAGGGAATATTATTGTTCTTTTTCATTGCTGATCCAAAAAGTGAAAAATGATATACTGTGAGAAAGAATATTTTTCATGTTTGTTGAGTGTATTTCATCTCTAATATTTCCTATTTATTTTTTTGGTTGACGTGTTTACCATTTTTGTATTTATTTGCCTTTTATTAACCTTTTTCTTATATTAACTTTTTGTCTAATATATTGTAAAGGTTTTTTCCCACCTCATTGTTTACCTTTTAACTTTATTATTTCTTTGGCCATTTAACAGTTTTAATTTCTTATGAAATCTTTTCTTTCCTATATAGCCAATCTTTATAGTTTTCCTACTTAAAGATTATATAAGTAACAGTTATTTTCCTGTACCATAAACAGTGTTTACAAAGATGTCCTTGAGTCTTTCAGAAATAAATTAACTTACGTAATTTATTCAAGAAGTCTAAAACATTTATTTTGGATGGTGGGACCATGGGTGTTTTATTATTCTTTGTACTTTTTAGTAGAAAGAATAGTAAAGTTAAAAAGAGTAGTAAAGAACTGGATTACAAGTATTAAAAAGGTTTCCATCCAAAACGGTTAAAATAAATTACCAAGTTTGGGTGGTTAAAGGCATAAGTCTTGATTCTCTGGAGAATTTGCCCTCTGAAACCTGTGGTCCCAGAGGGCCCACAGAGTACTGTAGCTGTGTTTTGTAGCGGCTTAGTGTGAAAGCCAAGGCTCTGATTTACCCTGTATCTGTGCTCATCCTTGCAAAAGCCACAGGGTTAGGTCTCAGTGGACAGCCCTGGCTGCCCTCTCAGGAGACCATCTGGCTTCTCACAAATGATGACAGAGGAATTTGGGTGTCCAAATAAAAATACGGATATACATTACCTTCAGTGTGCCTGCAGATTATTGTGTCTAAGATAATGTGTCCTTTTACTTTTCTTAGGTAGCAGATGGGGCAAATGCAATTGTGCTGGGAACGTTGGGAGACATTTCTTCCCCTCTTGCGATTATTGGTGGCAATTGTGCTCTGCAGGGTTTTAATCATGAAGGAAGAGATCTCTTTTGGACGGTATGAAGAAGAAAACATTCTTTTTGGTACCCTTAAGCATTTTTACTTTTAATGTTCTTCTTTTTTTAACCACCAACTCCACTGAGTAATTAAAATATAGAACAATATTTATAATTCTGTGCATTAAAAAAGGATATGAATAATTTGAATAGCATTCATTCATGTTTTGTGTAATCCTCTCCTTCATGTAGCTAATATATTTGGAGTAAATGGAAAAATGATGGCATGCTAATGGTTTGGGGTTTTATTTTCAGGTTACTGGAGACAATGTTAATTCCTTGGCCTTGTGTGACTTTGATGGTGATGGAAAGAAAGAGGTATGTGGGGGAGGAGATACCTCTCTTGTGTGTTCAGCCAAGTAAATTTTGCCATGACAGTGACATTGGTGCTCTGTTGCCTAAATGATCAGAAGTTGGCCTCATTCATCTTTCTCTTCTCTTTTGAACAATAAATCACTTGTGCTTGTGTCATAAGTACAAAGATCAAAGCCACGGTGTTTCAGAGACACAGGAGAGGGGAGAGAGGGTAGAAGAGTTGGGATTTCAGTTATATTCACAGTCTTATAAATTGCTCCTGATGCTTTGAAACCATATTGTATGTAGTTTTCAATTTTGGCCAACTTTTTTGAGGAATCTAAATGTTTTAGAGTTTGGCTTTTAGCCTTTGAAATTATGGTTACCCTAGAAATTAGCTTCTTGAGCAGTCAGTTGGTGTGAAGTGCTGTGTTGGGCACTGATTTGCCCCTCTCTTGTCCATGGACACTGGGCTCTGGTGTTTGAACAGGGCTTTCATCTGTAGGCAGAGAAAGTTGCTAATCCAGGGAACATTTTCAGGTACTCCGGGAAATAACATATTCTGGCAAGATGTGCAGCTCCCATGGCAGGATAAAAGCTGCTGTCTGTTTCTTCACTGAATCTGCTGATCCTCCCATTAGAGGGAGCATTTCTGAGCATCAGACTCTTAGGAGGTTGTCAATCTTGGGTGGCAGAAACAGCATGCAAAGTATTGTGCAATTTTTTTGTTTTGTTTATGGAAATTTTGTTGTTTTTGGTTACTCACCTAAACATGTATGGTATTTCCCCTTCAGCTTCTTGTTGGATCTGAGGATTTTGATATCCGAGTTTTTAAGGAAGATGAGATTGTGGCAGAAATGACAGAAACAGAGGTAAGAAGCGCCACCTCGAACTGTGGTAACCTTGGGCAAGCTAGATCAGCACCGTCAGATGAAACACCAAGTGAGTGTGCTGGGGCAGCTCCCAACCCAGGTGGTTTTAGGATGAAAACTGGGGAGGTCAGACAGAGCTGTATGTTATGGAAAGAAAAGCAACAAAAATCCTAATTAAGATATATTTTGAAAAGACTGATTAAATAGAGAAAAATTATTGAGTATAGTTAAATACATAAAGGCATTTCTTTTAATGAGTTAATACATGCAAATAATAATAATGGCAACCATTAATTATGTACCTATCGTATGCCAGGTTGTGCTGTAAGTACTTTATATGAAGTAACATATTGAATCCTTACAACAACCCTAATAGGAAGATAAATTATTATTATTTCCATAGATGAGGAGAATTATGTTCTGGTTTTTTGTTTGTTTGTTTGTTTTGAGACAGAGTTTTACTCCATCTCCCAGACTGGAGTGCAGTGGTGCGATCTTGGCTCACTGCAAGCTCCACCTCCCAAGTTCAAGCTATTCTCATGCCTCAGCCTCCTGAGTAGCTGAGACTACAGGCACGCACCACCACGCCTGGCTAATTTTTGTATTTTTAGTAGAGATGGGGTTTCGCCATGTTGGCCAGGCTGCTGTTGAACTCCTGACCTCAAGTGATCCGCCCGTCTTGGCCTCCCAAAGTGCTGGGATTACAGGGGTGACCCACTGGGCCTGGCCTGGTGTTACATTTTTTGTTAAGTTACTTGTACATGGTCTTATCTATGAAGTGGTATGGTCAGCATTTGAACCTTTATGCCTCTTCCTCCTCATTATGTGTATTGAATAGGGCTGAAGTGCACAAATGAGATGTTTATATTTTTTTCTTCATGCAAATTCAGTACTTCTTTGGCACATTTCTGTAGGTAAACTTAAAAATTAGGTGTTAGAGAACTTGTGATTAGAATCACTCATGTAACTGAACCTGAGATATTTCTTAAAGAGTTTAAACTTTATTTTTAAAAAGTGATGTTTAGGCCTGGTGCAGTGGCTGATGCCTGTAATCCCAGTGCTTCGGGAGGCCAAGGTGGGAGGATCACTTGAGGCCGGAGTTTGAGACCCGCCTGGGCAACATAACAAAACTCCATCTCTACAAAAAATATAAAAAATTAGCCAGAAGGTGATGGCACATGTCTGTAGTCCCAGCTGCTTGGGAGACTGAGGCAGGAGGATCCCTTGAGCCCAGGAGCTTGATTGAGGCTACAGTGAGCTATGATCGCGCCACTGCATTCCACCCAGGGCAACAGAATAAGACTCTGTCTCAAAAATAAAATAAAATTTTAAAAAAGTAACAGTATTAAGAGTTGGGAAAATAAAGACAAAAATAAAGTAAAAAGCAGTATCTAAAGATTACCTGTATCCTTTATGGTTTTGACATTCTTAGGATATTTATTTGCTGCTAGTTTTCCAGGATTGGGCAAGACTGAAACAGAAAAAAAAGTGTAAGATATTCTTAATTAAGGAATAAGAAGAGGATAAAGGAGCAATAGCTTGTGAACGTTGTAAATGGACAGAAAGAAACCAGTGAAAGAGAGTCTTAGAGATCAGAATGGTGAGATTCTGCAAAATTTAGTTATGTGGTATTTAGGAGTCTGTAGCAGAAGAGCTCGAGGGTGCTGGTCTCAAAACTGATCTTGGCGACTTGCCCTTAAATTACTTGCTTCATGTCACTCATAAAAGCTGTCTAAGAAGGTCAGACTTCTTTCCCCCTAACTATAAAAGAAGACCAAAAGCAAGACCTACATATTGATGGACAGTGTTATCAATGATTTTAACTAATTTCTCCTACGGCAAGAGTCATCAGTTTTTATTTAGTCCTGCTGTACTTTTTATATATTCACAGTTGTTATGATGTAAGATGATAGTTGTGGACAGAGAAGAAACGAAGAGGAGAAATGGGTGCCAAAAGGAGCAGTCTGAGGATGTGTGTCTATACAGGGAGTCTGTTTTTTTTTTTCTTTCTTTTTTTTAAATTAAATTAAATTAAATTTTATTTGAGATGGAGTTTCACTCTTGTCGCCCAGGCTGGAGGGCAGTGGCGTGATCTTGGCTCACTGCAACCTCTGCCTCCCAGGTTCAGGTGATTCTCCTGCCTCAGCCTCCCGACTAGCTGGGCTTACAGGCACCTGCCACCACGCCCAGCTAATTTTTGCATTTTTAGTAGAGATGGAGTTTTGCCATGTTGGCCAGACTGGTCTTGAACTCCTGACCTCAGGTGATCCATCCGCCTCTGCCTCCCAAAGTGTTGGGATTACAGGCATGAGCCACCATGCCCGGCCCAGGAGTCTGTTTTGTGTGTATGTGTTTAGGTGTGCTTTCTCCTTCATTAGATTCTCAAAGGGGTTTGCAACCTTCCCTGCCACTAAAAAAAAAAAAAAGACAACTTGAGAATCCCTGTCTGATAGATGCTGTGTCCCGCATTCTCATATCCCTTTCATTCTAATTCGTGGTAAATCTTTCCTCCTTTGGTGGGAATCATTCAGATTTTGTTGGATTTTTACTGCTTGTTAATACTAGATGTGAGGCAACTGAATTCTTGAAACGCCTCTTTCCCAAGTCCTAGAAAAGAGGACAAGAACCTGGAATAGGGTTAGGGATTTGAGGAGACTTGTTGATCTTCTAGTTCACAAAGGAAGAAACTGGTGAACTAAGGAAGCAGAAAAGGAGCTCAGGAATCTGGGGCTACATTTCTGAAAATGGACTTCATAACACTGTTCATTTGCAGGGTCATTTTTCTGTTCTCTTTGTTAGGTTTTGCTCCTAGTTCAGATATCTTTTCCCAGATCAGCAAAATCATGATTCATTTGGCAGTTGAACAGTACGAAGTATTGTCAGAAGAATGCCTTGAGCTAAATAATTCTGGAATCCTACACAGCACTTTGTATTCATAGTTAAGTGAAGTGGGTGGTTTTGTAGAAAAGCTGTAGGTGTAAAGGAAATTATATAACTATTCTCTGCTTTATACAATTTATTTCTTAATATCTCTTGTATTAGGAGCAGAATTAGAAAGTAGATCTGCAGGATCATGGATATCATTAAGCTTTGGTTTTCACTTTAAAGGAAAGTTTTGTTCAGTACCTAAAAGTTTATCCTTTTAAGGATGTCAAATCCTCGAACAGTCCTATACATATTTCTGTATCATATATGCATTCTATGTATTGTTACATACTACACAAATCCAGGTGCCTGTGTTTTTACTTTTCAAAGGATTATGTGTTCTTTCTTTTACCTCTAGCAAACAAGTTATGTCATAGAAAGAAAAGTATATACATGAAATAAGATATTCAATTGTGAATTGTTACAAGTCTTTTAAAAATTGAGACTGTAGAATGTTATGTTAAGTAATAATCATTAAAGCCTCTTGGGTGAACGTATATAATATCTATTGCATATGCATATTCTCTATCTTGTGTAGTTAGCTTATTTCTTCCTTAGTCCTTCAGTTTTCATGTGTTTTTTAAAAATAATTTTCTGAAACTTGCCACATAAGGTTGCTCTAAAACACCAAACTCCGTGAGTTTATTTAAATCTGATTATACAACTGTGAAGTAGATGACATATATCGTAGAGAAGAGGAATACATTCCCCACTAATGGATTGGAAGCGCTTTTAAATCTAATTTTAACATAGTTGTAATAAGGAGTGTGAAGTCTTATAAAGCTGTACTTGACAGTAAACTGAGCCTTGATGAAAAGATGTTGTGTTTTTATGGATTGTTTTGCAGGTAGTCACCTCTCTTTGTCCCATGTATGGCAGTCGATTTGGTTATGCCCTTTCCAGTGGCATAGTTGGAGTTTATGATAAAACAGCCCGATACTGGAGAATTAAAGTTAGTATAATTCAGCCTTTGATATTCAGGCACTTGATACTTACTGTGAGACTTCTGTGCTAATTATTGAAATTCTTTTTCAGTCGAAAAATCATGCTATGAGCATTCATGCTTTTGACCTTAATTCTGATGGAGTGAATGAACTGATAACTGGTTGGTCCAATGGGAAGGTAAGTTTGAATAGCAAAGTTCAGGTATAATTCAGAGTAATAATTGTCCAAGGTGTATTGGCTGTAGGACTTAGAACAGTAACATTGGGATGTAAACTTCAATTCGTTCCTTGGCGGTGTTTTCACATTTAGCTTAATAATCTCGACACATTATTCCTGCTATCATTGTCAAGAGCAGCAGAGTGAGAGACGGTTAAGTCTCATAAGCGGTGTTTGGGGGAAATCTTCGGGGAGATTCTTTCTAAATCTTTTATTTGAAGTACTGAGAATCCATCAGCCAGATTGATTCTAGGTAGTAGAACAGGAAAAAAGAGTTTTAAGGAATTGTTTGAATAGCTCTTTTCTAATAAATCTTCAAAACTGCCTGACAACTTAGCACTAATGGGAAGAATCATGTTAGCATATTGTTTTCTGAGCTATAACTTTAAAATAAAATCTTTTTGCTTGCTTTCCTTTTTTAACTTCAAATCAGAATTTTTTACAGTCTTCTGGCAAGTCAGGATTGTCTTCTTAGAAGCTGCCTAGGTAGCTGCCAGATCTCCATGGATACCATTTGCCCTCGCTTTCTTGTCTGTCAGTGTTGGATTGCCTGAAGGGGATCAGCAAATTCTTACCTTTTCTTCTTTGATTTATCTTTACTTTTCTCTAGCACCTTTGTAAACATTCCTTTGGTGTTATGTGGAGAACAGATTCTAAAAAGCTATTCTGTTGATTTCTGCTTCTCCACTTAGTTTTGTCATTAGTATGGGTACTAAAAAATTATAAGACTGTATAGTTGCTTATTAAGAAATATGAAAGTCGGTGAAATGGATGTCTGAGTTGGTTTGGGCTGCTGTAACAAAATACCATAGGGTGGATGGCTTATAAACAACAGAAATTCATTTCTTATAGTTCTGGAGGCTGGGAAGCCTGCTGTCAAGGTGTTGGTAGATTCAGTGTCTGTTGAGGGACCACTTCCTCATAGACAGGAGCCTTACAGGGTGGAAGGGGCAAGGGATCTCTCTGGGCCTTCTTTTATAGGGCACTAATCCTGTTCATGGGGGCTCTGCCCTTATGACCTAATCACCTCCCACAGGCTCCACTTGCCAATACCATTCATTACCTTGGCTAATAGGATTCAACATAGGAATTTTGTGGGGGCACAAACATTCATATCATAGCAGTGGATCATATTTTGAGGGAATATAAATTATTATGACTGACTTAAGAATTAGAAAACTACTAGACTTGAAAACTTATCAGGTTACCTCGAAATATAATTCTTGACCTAGATGTTTTTATAGTTAAATGCTTTTGAAATTTTAAGGACTTTCTATTATGCAATCTGTTCCCGAGCATGAAAAAGATAAGAAAATTATATAAGTGGAAAAACTGATTATCTACATTTAACAGAAATATGCAGAAAGGAAATATACAGATCCAACTTGTGAATAGGGGTGTGAAAATACTAAATAAATGCTGCCAGCCAATTAACTTTGTCTTTTGTATGTCATTTGATGAATTGGAGGGCCATTCTTTCGTTTCAGGGTAAAACCTCCCTGTTGGATTAAGCAAAAGATCAGAATATCCACAGAAATATTAATTTATAGTCCTGCTTCTTAGTTAGTAAATGAGCCTTCTTATTTGCTAAATATTGTGGAAATGCTGTGGTAGAAGCCATTAGGTAGCTAGGCTTTAACTACTAGAAAGATGCAAGTTCAGGTTAGTCTGAGTTAGAGGGCTACATTAATGTGCTTTGGTAAAAATACAGGTCATTCGTTCTTTCACAGGCTTTAGCATTGATAATTTTCAGGCTTCCATGATGTTATTAATAGCATGGATACTTGACAGTGATATACTGTAGACAAGGGTTAGGCTGTAACCTAAATTACTTTATGTTTTTATTGCAAAGTTTTGCCCAGAAGATTGTTTATGAAAAGACAAAAATAGTGAGTAGCATTGGTCATCAAAATGATTGGTCTGCTAGATTTTCTGTAGCTAGCCTTTTGTTGATAATACCTGTGTCCTTGCCTGGAACATAATCATCTTTTTTTTTTTTTTTTTGAGACGGAGTCTCACTCTGTCGCCCAGGCTGGAGTGCAGTGGCACGATCTCAGCTCACTGCAACCTCCACCTCCCGGGTTCGAGCAATTCTCCTGCCTCAGCCTCCCAAGTAGCTGGGACTACAAGTGTGTACCACCACACCCAGCTAATTTTTTGTATTTTTAGTACAGACGGGGTTTCACCGTGTTAGCCAGAATGGTCTCGATCTCCTGACCTCGTGATCTGCCTCTCTTGGCTTCACAAAGTGCTGGGATTACAGGCGTGTGCCACCGTGCCCGGCCTCATAATCATCAATCATTTTAAGTGATGGTCATTTATGACCACTTTTGAGATGCATTTGTTTCTGATCAGTCATTTCTTTCTTTGTTCTCTCTCTTGGGAATGGGAGACTTAGAGGATAGGAGAGCTCTCTAAAGATCTGAATGGTTTTTGTGTGGAAGAGGGACTCTTAACACGGTTGTTGTAAAAGGTTGTGTGGTGGAAGATTGGGCTAACTGTAGTTTTTGAACTTCAGATTCAACATACTTTACACACTTATATATAATAAAGATGCAATTTTTATATAGAGCTAACATTTATTACGTACTTCTCTGTGTCTGGCCCTGTTGCTATACGTTAACTTCATTGGGCCTCAATATAACCCAATGAGGTATAGTACTGTTAATTTCTCCATGTTCTGGTTGTTGATTGCCAGATGAAAAGACCAAGCACAGAATGGTTAAGAAGCTTGCAAGATGCCTTGGATAGTATGTGACAGAGCTAGATTCTGAACCTGAGCAGTTTGGCCATTAAGCCCATGCCGTTTTGCACTGTGCTGTGTGTACTATATGTTCTGGCTCTTAGCAGACCCATTTCTTCAAATGAAGCATTGTGTGAAGGCCAATATGGAAAACAGCTTTTATTTAAAAAGAAGAAAACACAGCTGGTTGAGGCTCTTTAGGGTCCCTCTTGGCCCCAGCAGTCATATGTATCTCCTGAGAAGTCGTAGGGCTTCATAGAATATTCTTGAAAACTGCTAGACTAAATGACCTTTAAAGCTGATTTTTATTTTTAAATTGTGGTTTTTAAATGTGTAGCATAAGCAACTTTTAAATTTGTATTTTATTTGTAGGTTGATGCTCGAAGTGACCGAACTGGGGACGTCATCTTTAAGGATAATTTTTCTTCTGCAATTGCCAGTGTGGTAGAGGGAGATTACCGGATGGATGGCCACATACAGTTAATCTGCTGCTCAGTGGATGGGGAAAGTAAATTGGGATGAGAAAAATGCTTAAAAAGTCACATTTTCCATTTGATTGGGTCAGAATGTCAGGAAATTTCACTAGAAGTACTCAGATCCTGTAGTTCTAATGCATTCACCAAAGTTGGGGAGAACTTAGGTTTTTGTTTTTAAGAGCAGGTAATTGATGACCTAAAAGTATACCTGGTTATACTTGGAGTTTCTTCCTTCTGTTCAGTCCGGGGCTATCTTCCTGGCACGGCTGAGATGAAGGGGAACCTCATGGACACCAGCGAAGAGCAGAACCTGATCCGAGAGCTGAGTCAGAAGAAGCAGAATCTGTTGCTGGAGCTCCGTAACTATGAGGAAAATGCCAAGGTAGGTCTTAATGTGACCAGGTAATGGAGGCTGAAATGTTGAGACTGACCGGGAGGATCAGCAAATGCGGAAGAATGACAGTGTCATTGCCAGGGTGTGGCCTTTTTTGCCAGTGTCACAATTGAGAGGGGATATATCCTTTGATCTTGAAATTTCACTTCCAGGTAGTTAAACTGTAGAAATGTTTTCCTGATTGTTCAAGGACATTTCCTGCAGCACTATTTATTTATAGCAGTGAAAGCAGCTGGAAGCAACTTAGGTGTTCGTCAGCAGTAGGAAGTATGTGCTGGGGGAATATTAAGCAGCTCAAAGAGTGAATACTTGGACTGATATGGAAGGATATCTGTCGTTTTACTAAGTGACAAAAGGCAAGAACAATATGTATAGAATGTCTTTTATCTTTTTCAAAAACAAATAATTTAAAAATTGGCAATTGTAAAAACTGTGTGTGTGTACAGCAAACTGGCTGAAATGTTCCTTTAATTTGTCCTGTCGTGCATTACTATATTTGAATTTGGTGTACCAATGGAATTTCTTTGCTTACTTTAAAAGAACAATACTTAAAAATGTAAAAGGCATGATGGGATACAGTAGACCATAGCCATAGGAAGAGGCAAGGGTATTTTCCCACAGGGCCAGATAGAGCAAGGGAGCACTAATGAGGTAAGTTCTCTGAATTCTAAAGAATCAGATTACTATAATAATAAGGTTCTGGAAGCTCTGTCTTTTGAAGCTGAATAGCAATATTATTTAAAATTGATATTAGTTCAGTGTTTTGTTGACTGACTAGGAAATGGTTGGGGTGTTTTGCAGGCTGAATTGGCCAGTCCACTGAACGAGGCCGATGGGCATCGGGGCATAATCCCAGCCAATACCAGGCTCCACACCATGCTGTCAGTCAGCCTGGGGAGTGAGACCCAAACTGCTCATACAGAATTATGCATTTCTACTTCTAATGGTAAGACAGTACTCACAGCTGGTGTTTAGAGGCACCTGCGCCATCTTGGAGTCGGTGCTAAACTATTTTTCCTCTTCCCTGCAGACACCATCATCCGAGCAGTATTGATTTTTGCAGAGGGAATTTTTACAGGTGAAAGCCACGTGGTACATCCCAGCATTCACAACCTTTCCAGTTCCATCTGCATCCCTATTGTGGCTCCCAAAGACGTCCCTGTGGATCTGCACTTGAAAGCGTTCGTGGGTTACAGAAGCAGGTGACCCTTTGCAAGTCACAGTTCATTTCAATACAGCACTTAAAGGAGGGCAAGATATGTACATTTTCCATATACCCAGTGGATTCTGGGGGGCCTGAGAAACCGTTTCATGGTTCTATCTACCCAGAGTTTCCCGTGACCTTTTATTTCCTCAATTTGAAACCTGTAAAAAGAAAAAGAAGAAACTGATGTGTAAGTTTAAGATGGTTCTTGGCCGGGTGCGGTGGCTCATGACTGTAATCCCAGCACTTTGGGAGGCTGAGACGTGTGGATCACAAGGTCAGGAGATCAAGACCATCCTGACTAACATGGTGATACCCCATCTCTACTAAAAATACAAAAAAAAAAAAAAAAATTAGCCAGGCGTGGTGGTGCACACCTGTAGTCCCAGCTACTTGGGAGGCTGAGGCAGGAGAATGGTGTGAACTGGGGAGGTGGAGCTTGCAGTGAGCCAAGTTCATGCCACTGCACTCCAGCCTGGGCAGCAGAGCGAGACTCCATCTCTTTTTTTTCTTTTTTTGAGACTATTTTTTTTTGAGACCGAGTCTCGCTCTGTCACCCAGGTTGGAGTGCAGTGGGGTGATCTCGGTTCACTGCAACCTCCACCTCCTGGGTTCAAGCCATTTTCCTGTCTCAGCCCCCCGAGCACTGGGACCACAGGCGCCCACCACCACGCCCTGCTAATTTTTGTATTTTTAGTAGAGATGGTTTCCACCGTGTTGGCCAGGCTGGTCTTGAACTCCTGACCTCAGGTGATCCGCCTGCCTTGGCTTCCGAAAGTGCTGGAATTACAGGCATAAGCCACCACGCCTGGCTAAGATCGTTGTTTTCTGTTTTTAGTCAGGTGATCTCATAATCACAAAATGTTTAATTGATGATTTGTCAGTTTGTAGTATTGGCCACTAAAACTACAAGACTTAGGATGCAACTTTATATTACAGTCATACATAATCTCAGCTAATGAAGAAAACCTGCTATATTTGTGGAAGATAAGAGACTTTTTACATCCCCTTTATGGTGTTTTAAACCCTTAGTGCATGCAGGTATATATGTAGACTCATGCTGTCTTTAAATCCCAAACCTTATATATTACTGTAGTACTTTAAGCCTCAAGTGTTTTGAGGGTTCCTTCTTAAGTGAAACCCTTAAATATCATTTGATGACCCAGAAGTGACTTTATTTTCTGGGCCTTGCATTTTGAAGCAACATTCTATACAAAACAGTTATCTTGTGTTTCATTGATTGACCACAGCACCCAGTTTCATGTATTTGAATCGACAAAACAGCTCCCTCGATTCTCCATGTATGCGCTGACCAGCCTGGACCCTGCCAGTGAGCCAATCAGTTATGTTAACTTTACCATTGCAGAACGGGCACAGAGGGTGAGCATCTCGCTTTTCTCTTTCAATGCTTTTACACAGTAGAACCCTTTAGATGTTATTTATAGAAGGGAAAATTACATGAATGTGTTATATTGGTGGCAGTAAATAGGATATGAAAGAATTCTCTAACTTGGGGGTGACTTATAACCTGTAATAAAAATATTGCTAACATATCTTCTCTCACTTTGAAAAAGCACCTGAGCAATCCTGTTACTGGTGAATTCTTACCAGTGTTTAATTCCTCTCTTTCTGTTGTGGTCTTACTGTGGTTATCCTGGTGTAGTATTTCAAGAGGAACCTGCAGCAATATGCAAAAATAGTGGGACTCGGAGCTGAGAACGTTTTTGGCTTTAAACGCTATGTTAACTCATTAAATTCTTAGTGATCTTGGGGAATTCCCCTCACCAGTGTGAGCCTCAGTTTTCTTATCTGTAGGTGAGGATAATCTTACCCACCTTTTTGAGGGCGGGGGGGGGCCAAGGATTACATGATTGGTGTAATAGTACCACCTTGTACATTTGAAAGGACTGATACCAGTGGAATTTAACCTTGGCTGGGCTTTGGAATTCCTGGTGGGACTTTTTAATCATGTGGATTCTCAGGCCTCTGCCTGGCCTGTGGAACCACAAACTCTATAGGTGGGCCCTTCCAGAAGGTCTCATGGGTGGTTCTCTTGTGGAACCAGTGTTGCAAGCCACTGCATGGTGTTACTGCTATTAACATTAAAACTTATATTTTCCTTATTGTGTGGATATATCTGTGGTATGTGCCCATGTATACTTCATTTTACACTTCTTAAAGAATAGAAGGGAATGGTTTTAAGCACACTACATTGTCCAGGTTATACCTACAGAAGAGCTGTTGTGTAACAGAATTAGCATCATACCTGAATCATTTGTACATTGCATATTAGACTAGGCCTAAGTAGAAGACGCTATGAAATCATGTCTTCTGTGGGGCCGGGGATAATTATGAATGTTACTTAAGAGCATGGGTGAGGTGAGAAAAGGGAGTGTGACTAGTGTTTTAGTATTTTCTTGGTGTAAGATGAAGTATAATTCTTTTTTTTTTTTATCCTCAACAAAGCAGTAAAACTAGAAAGGAGAACTCTTCCCTTAAGAATGGCTGTACCTTCATATTTAGAGGCATATTAAAAAAAGAATGTCTGTACATTCTTTAAAAGTGGAGGCTCATTTCATTGTGTTCATTTTTAAGGTTGTTGTATGGCTCAGTCAGAACTTTCTGTTACCAGAAGACACTCACATTCAGAATGCTCCATTTCAAGTGTGTTTCACATCTTTACGGAATGGTGGCCACCTGTATATAAAAATAAAACTTAATGGAGAGGTAATGATTAATATAATGGGGCATAGATTTCTTTTTTAAATTTATTTATTCAAACACTTAGACCATGGAATGAGAGGGGCATAGATTTCTCATGTCGTGTTTACTATTCAGTCCAAAGTGAGGTGGGGGACATCAATGTCAAGGTCATAAAACCACATGTTTTGTTTTATTTTTTTCACATAGTTTAACTTAGTCTGTTAGTGTTACCATCTTAGACACTGGGGTATAATCTGGAATAGATGTTTTCTACCTCCTTCCCTTCATCTCTTCCTTGTCTAATTTGGAAAGAATTGGGAATACAGAGGTCAACAAAAACATTTTCATTGTTTGGATGATTTTGTCATTTCATTTCTAAGGCTAGAGGATTTACCTTTTAGCTAGCTGCTGGAAATAATGCAGTTTGTAATTTCTTTGAGAGATAAACTTACCTTTTTCAACACTGCCTATAAATATTATAGTAGTATAATATTTATAATATATATCATATATATTATAGTAGTATAATATAATGAGTATGGGGAAATTCAGGTACTATTTTAGCTAAGTTTGTCTAATGTCTGAGGATGCTAAACTTGTCTGTTTTTTCTCTGGGTAGATCACTATAAATACTGATGATATTGATTTGGCTGGTGATATCATTCAGTCAATGGCATCATTTTTTGCTATCGAAGACCTTCAGGTAGAAGCGGATTTTCCTGTCTACTTTGAGGAATTACGAAAGGTGCTAGTGAAGGTGAGGGCATGCGGTAGATGCATTTGTGAGAATGTGGTAGTCTAATATCTGAGGAGATTAATGATACTACAGATGTACTTGTAGTGATGTTTTCAAGAATTTTTGCAATTCTTGAAGTAAAAATTGAACTAGTATTGGAGAGTTTACTACTTAAGGATTTCTTTTATAAAAGGAAGTGTTTAGCTCTTGAGCACCATGCTTGCTTTCTTTGGTTTAAAGTGATGCATTTAAATATTAACATTTTCCTTTGTTAGCTCTTCATCTTATTTGTAGTATGTGCTTTGGTCTTCAGTTTAGGTCTTTCCAAAAACCCAAATTCAAGATAAAAGAGCAAAATAAAGAGGATTGTGATTGGCCCCAAAGTATACAATATTCCCACTGCAAATCCCTGAAATATTAATATGTGTGTTATGGGGGCTCCTGGTACTAAAGCATGGGGAGGATTCACATGGAGTGTCCTGTTGAAATTGGAGGCAGCACAGATGAGTTAACTTGTTGAGAAAGAGATGAAATAACGGGAAGTAGCTTAATTGGTATAAGTGAATAGAGGAAAGAAGGGATCTCTGTATCTGGTAAATAGTGTCTTTTCATTTGTCTGGGTTCAAGAAGTTTGTGAGGCCTTTTTCATTCATGAGTGTTCATGGTCTCCAGGTGGATGAATATCATTCAGTGCATCAGAAGCTCAGTGCTGACATGGCTGATCATTCTAATCTGATCCGAAGTTTGCTGGTCAGAGCTGAGGATGCTCGTCTGATGAGGGACATGTGAGTATTTGTCATGGTTAGTACAGGTGCAAGGTTAAAAATGTGAGCAGTATGGAATAGCAACTCTCAGATGTTACCAGTAGAAGTATAAATTGTTACAGTGACTTTGGAAAATAACTTGCCATTATCAGTAAAGTTGAAAATGCATGTCCTCTGTGACCCAGCAATTCTATTCCTGGTTTATAGCTTAGAGAAAGTTACAGCTTAGTTATATGTATGCTTATAAACCAGGATATTTGTATAAGAATATTTGTAAAGCCATTGTTTATAAAAATCTCAAAGTGGAAACAATCCAAATTAGTATGAACAGTGTAGCAACAGTGGATGAATTGTGATATATTCATACAGTGGAATACTACACAGCAGTGAGAGCATATGAATCTCCATGACACATAAAAGCAAGGAAAAATCTGATAAGTGTAGTACACACTGAAAGAAGACAGACTTAAAAGACTATAAAATGTATCCGTGTGTATAGTTAGAGAAAAGAGTAAACTATAGTTTGGGAAACATGCAATAAATAAAAATATAAATAAATTCAGGGAAGAGATTATCATATAAGATAGTATTTTCTCCCAGAGAAGGAGAGACTATGTTCAGAAAAAACACTTTGGGAAACTTCCTGTCTGATGTCTTGTTTGACTTCGTTAAGTATTCGGTGAATTTTTCTGAATATGTAACGTTTTATAATAAAAAAGTTAAGTATGTGCAGGTCTTCCTTGGTGCTTGCTAGGATGCCAAATTTACCTTGCCAATAAAATGTACTGAAAAAAATTCAGTAAAATAGCTAACAAATCATAGATGAAATTTATATGTTAGGGGCAATTTATATATTAGGGGCAAGAGTTCACCCAGAGTGCTGCTTGTGTTTTTTCTGAGAGGCCTTAATTATTGGCAAATAATTATAATGGTTTTGCTCAGAGGTAAATGGTTTTTAAGATAATTGTATTATTGAAAATTTCAAACACATACAAAAGTACTTGAATATAATGATTTCATATATACCACCCACCCAGCTTCAACAGTTATCAGCTAAAGACTGATCTTTTTTCATCTCTACACTCACCTTCTTTCCCTCCCAGGCACTAGATAATTTTGAGGCAAATTTTGGACATTGTGTAATTCTAGCCACAACTATTTCAGACAAAGGGCCTTTCAATATTATATATACACACACACATATATATGTATATATACACACGTATGTATAAAAACCACAATGCCATATCACACTTAGAAAAATGTACAATAATTGTTTAATATTACAAATATCTCATCTGTTTAGATGTTCCCAGTTGTCTTATAAATGTGGACATGTGTGTTTTAAATTGGCTTGTTCAAATCAAGATCCAGATCAAAGACCATACATTGGATTTGGTTGGAATCTTTCAATCCACACTTTTGCTTGCCCACTCAGTCTCTTCTCTCCCTTTCCTGTGGGGTCCCATTTTAGATTTTGCTGGTTGTATCCTTCTGGTAATGTTAAGTATTATTCTTCTGTCCCCTTCTGTGTAGAAGGGATAGTGGTGGATCTGGAGGCTTGATTAGATTCAATTTCAAATTTTGGCAAGAATATTTCCTGAGTAGTGTTGTTTACTTCCATGAGGAAGCATGCAATTTCTGATTGTTTCTTTTTATGATATTATCAGCCGTTGATGATCATTGCCTAGATTCATTATTTCTTTTGGGGTTTGCAAAATAGTGATATTCTAATTCTGTTATTTTCTTCATATGTTAGTTGAACTACTTCTATGCAAAATAATGTTCCCTCATGAATTAATGAATTACTTGGTTCCCTGAGGTACAGTTTGTACAGGAAAGACAGGTTCTTTATCAGCTTTATTTAATGGCTTTAAAATAATGCGTTGGTCTCCAGCATGCACTAAGTGACCAGTGAGATTTTTAAGTCCTTATATACCCATGTATTTGAACATATTTAATGTGTTTCAATTTATATCAGTTATTATTATTTTTTTGTGGCTAGATTTTCCAGTCTGTGGGTCTATGGAAGTCTCTTTAGGTTGGATACAGTTGCCTTTGGACATGGTCCCATTAATTTGGTTGGTTCTTTGTTTTCTTGTATGATGAAATGTTTTAGGCTTATCTGGTACATGCCCAGTCTGAATATGGAACCAGCCATTTCTCTCCAGTCCTGGTCCTTTTACATGAGAAATGGTATTTAGAGATCATGGTCTGACCACTAAAGGTGTTCATTGCTACTGGGTTGATTATTGTTTTTAGGCCTTTTCAGTGAATAGAGCTAGGAAATTTTTTTTTTTCAGTGAGAAAATATGAGTTCATACTATTTACCATTCAAATTTATGAATATAGGCTCTTAACTTTGATTTTATTATTGCATCTCTTCTCTCTCACATTGAAAATCATGGCTTCAGGCTGGGCACAGTAGTTTACACTTGTAATCCCAGCACTTTGCAAGGCCAAGGTGAGGGGATCACTTGAGCCCAGGGATTCAAGACCAGTTTGGGCAACATAGCAAGACCCAGTCTCTGAGGAAAAAAAAAAAAAATTAGCTGGGTATGGTGGTGCATGCCTGTAGTCCTAGTTACTCAGGAGGCAGAGGTAAGAAGATCTCTGGAACCTAGGAGTTTGAAGCTGCAGTGAGCTATGATCATGACACTGCACTCCAGCCTGGGATGACAGAGCAAGATCTCTTTTAAAAAAGTGGGGGAATATCATGGCTTCAATCAGTATCAACATAACTATTTATTTGCTTCATTTTACAGCACAGACACAACATTTAAGAATATTAGCCAAGTTGTTATCAACAATATGATTGCTGAGTGTTAGTTTTTTGTGCCTTTAGGGCATATCCCAGCAGGGAGTTTCAGTCAAATTACTGTATCTTAAAATCACTTGAGATTTTTTCTCTTTTGGTTATGCCACAGATTTGATACAGAGTTAGGTTCCTTGTTTTATTTTGCTCTCAGTTTTGGAGGATTGGCATTTTTACCTTTTAGGTTTAATTTTATTACATATTTACTAAAACCTTTTTGTGATTCTAAAGTTAGATCTATAAGACAGGCATGCACAGAAAAGTCTAACTTTCCATTCCTGTGACCTTCTTTCTGTTCTCTCCCTTTTACTATAAATAACCAGTTGAATATTTAAGTATATACACACAGATATATACACACACACCTCTTCATATCTTAGATTAAGTCATAGTATGTATACATCTTTTTCTCCACCTTGGTTTTTTTTTTTTTTTTTTCAGACAAGAGTCTTGCTCTGTCACCTAGGCTGGAATGTGGTGATGCAGTCACAGCTCACTGCAGCCTTGATCCCCTGGGCTCAAGGGATTGTCCCACCTCAGCCTAGTGAGTAGCTGGGACTATAGGCATGAGCCACCAGCCCGGCTAATTTTTTATTTTTTTGTAGAGACAGGGTCTCACTATGTTGCCTGGGCTGGTCTTGAACTCATGGGATCTACTGACCCTCCCACCTTGGCCTCCCAAAGTGCTGGGATTACAGATGTGAGCCACTGCGTCCAGCCTCCACCTTGCTTTTTTTTTTTTTTTTTTTTTTTTCCCACCTTGTGTTTTACATTTAAAATACATCTTGGAGATTTTTCCACCATAGTATAGAGAAATACATCTCATTTGTCTTTACAGCTACTCCATTTTCTGACTGTTTTTCAGCCAGTTTCCTCTATTTGGATTTGTTCTTTTGCTACTGTAGATAATGCTTTAATGAATAGTTTTGTTATGTAAATCTTTTTTTATTTTTGCCAGGATACCTTTGAGAAAAAGGCTTATTAACAAATGGGATTACTGCAGTAAATGATACATGCATACAGAATTTTGCAAGATCTTGTCAAATTCTCCATAGGTGTTACATCATTTTGTATTCCCATACAATGTATGAGAATTGCCTGTTTCTCTTCAGCCTCGCCAGGGGAGTGTGTTGGCATACTCCAGTGGATGAGAAATGGCCTCTTAGTTTTAATTTTTATTTTTTAAATTTTATTTTATTGTGGTAAGACCACAGCATGAGATCTACCTTCTTAACACATTTTTAAGTGTATAATACATTATCGTTGACTATAGGTGCAGCGTTGTACAGCACATCTTTAGAGCTGATTCTTCTTGCTTAATTGAAACTATTGGTAAGCAAATTCCCATTTCTTCTTCCCCTTCTTCAGCTATCGTTCTACTCTTTGATTTTATGAATTTGACTATTTTAGATACTCCATGCAAATATATAATGTGTCCTACTATGACTGGCTTATTTCACTTAGCGTAACATCCTCAGAGTTCATCCATGTTGTCACATATTGCAGAATTTCCCTCTCTTTTAAGACTGAATAGTGTTCCATTGTTTATATGTACTAAATTTTCTTTATCCATTCACCTGTTGATGAACATTTATGTTTTTTGCACATCTTGGTTATTGTAAATAGTGTGGTGATGAACGTGGGAGTGCTAATAGGTCTTCAGGGTCTTGACTTCAGTTTGTTTGGATAAATACCCAGAAGTGAGATTGCTGGAGCATATGGTAGTTCTATTTTTAATTTTTTGAGGAACTTCTAAATTGTTTTCTGTAGTGGCTGCACCATTTTGAATTCTAATCAGCAGTGTACAAGGGTTCCAATTTCTCTACATCCTTGGTAACACTTGTTGTCTTTTTTTTGGATAATTGTCATCCTGACAGAGGTGAAATGATACTTCATTGAGGTTTTGATTTGCATTTCCCTGATGACTAGTGGTATTGAGCATCTTTTTATATACCTGTTGGTCATTTGTTTTTCTTGTTTGGATAAATTTCTATTCAAGTCCCTAGCTCATTTTTAAATTGGATTACTAGTGGTTTATTTATTTATTCTTTTTCTTTCGCTGTTGAGTTGTAGGAGCCATTTATTATGTTCAGCACTGGGCATTTTTCATTGTTTTAATTAAGGGCCATTTGCATTTCTTTTTTGTGTGAACTATTTGTCTGTTTACATATCAGGTACTGTCTTAGTCCATTTTGTGCCTCTGTAACAGAATACTTGAGAATGGGTAATTTATAAAGAAAAGAAGTTGATTTAGCTTATGGGTCTGTAGGCTGGGAATTACAAGAAACATGGCACTGGCATCCACTTGACTTCTGTTGAGGGCCATGCGTGAGGTCAAAACATGGCAGAAAAGGTCAAAGGAGAAGGGGACATGTGTGAAGAGGCAAAGCCTGAGGGTGCCCTCACTTTATAACAACCTGCTCTTTTGAGAATTACTTCATACTCACTCCTGAGAGGTGGCATTAATCTATTCATGAGAGATCTGCCCGCATGACCCAAATACCCCCTACTAGGCCCACCTCCCAACACTGCCGCGCTGGCATTTAAACTTCAACATGAGTTTTGGTGGGGATGAACCACATCCAAACCATAGTGGGTATATTAATCTCTTATGTGTGGTGTGAGTTGCAAATATGTTTTCCTGAGTTTGTCATTTGGGTTTTCCAAACTTTGCTTAGATTTTAAAAAAAATTTTTGCTTTAATATTGGTTTTGCCTTGTAAGAGCTTTAAAAATTTTGTATATAGTCAAATTGATCACTCATTTTCTTAATACTTTATTTATTTTTTTTGAGATGGAGTCTTACTCTGTTGCCCAGCCTGGAGTGCAGTGGCGTGATCTCGGCTCACTGCCACCTCTGCCTCCCAGGTTCAAGTAATTCTCCTGCCTCAGCCTCCCAAGTAGCGCTACCACACCTGGCTAATTTTTGCATTTTTAGTAGAGACGGGGTTTCACCACGTTGGCCAGACTGGTCTCAAACTCTTCACCTCAGGTGATCTGCCTGCCTTGGCCTCCCAAAGTGCCGGGATTATGGGTATGAGCCACCGTGCCCAGCCACATTTTCTTAATACTTTTACATTTTAAGTTACTGTTAGAAAAGTTTCCTTTAACACCAGGGAATAGAGTAGTAATTCACCTGTTTTCCTTTAGTACTTGTACATTTTCCTTTTTTACATTAAGTCTCTGTTCCGGATGGAGTTTATCCTGGTGTTCATATAAATAATAAACTCAGTTTTATCATTTTCCATATGACTATCACATTATTATTATATTATTATTATTGTGTTTGTGTGTGTGTTTGTGTGTGTGGATAGGGTCTCACTATGTCACCCAGGCTGGAATGCAGAGAGATCACAGCTCACAGTAGCCTCAATCTCCTGGGCTCAAGTTATCTTCCCACCTCAGCCTCTGGAATAGCTGGGACTACAGGCATGTGCCACCATAGCCAGCTAATTTTTGTGTAGAGCCAGGGTCTTGCTATGTTGCCCAGACTGGTCTTGATCTCCTGGGCTCAAGCGATCTGCCTTCCTTGGCCTGTCAAAGTGCTGGGATTACAGGTGTGAGCCACTGTGCCTGGCCACATTGCATTATTTTAATACTACTTTTTTTTTTTTCCTTGAGATGGAATTTTGCTCTTTTTGCCCAAGCTGGAGTACAGTGGCGCTATCTCAGCTCACTGCAACCTCTACCTTCCTGGTTCAAGCGATTCTCCTGCCTCAGCCTCCCAAGTAGCTGGGATTACAGGCATGCGCCACTATGCCCAGCTAATTTTTTTTTTGTATTTTTAGTAGAGATGGAGTTTCACCATGTTGGCCAGGCTGGTCTCAAACTCCTGACCTCAGGTGATCCGCCTACCTCAGCCTCCCAGAGTGCTGGGATTATAGGCGTGAGCCATGGTGCCCGGCCTGATACTACTTTTAAAGTTCATCATGCTCACGATGATTTCAGATACTGCCCTTATCATATATCATATTTCTGTTCACAGTTGAATCTATTTCTGGATTTTCTGCACTATTCCATTGGTCTGACTTGTCACTTCATTTGACAATATCATTCTTTTTTAAAAAAAAAATTATTTTGAGACGGAATCTCACTCTGTTGCCCAGGCTGGAGTGCAGTGGTGTGATCACAGCTCACTGCAGCTCTCGGCCTCCCAAGTACAAGGGATCCTCCTACCTCAGCCTCCTGAGTAGCTGGGACTACAGGCACACACCAACACATCCTGCTAATTTTTTTTTGTTTTTGGTAGAGACAACGTCTCACTATATTGTCCAGGCTGGTCTCAAACTCCTGGGCTTAAGCCATCATCCTGCCTCAGCCATTCTTTTTTATTTAAAAAATTTTTGGCTGGGTACAGTAGCTTATGTCTGTAATCCCAGTGCTTTGGGAGGTTGAGGCATGAGGATGCCTTGAGGCCAGGAGCTCAAGACCAGCCTGGGCAACATAGCAAGACCCCATCTCTAAAAAAGAAAATAGAAATTTCATTGTGATATGTGATACTATAAAATATATATTTGATCTTCACTCTGTTTCCTGACATAATAACTCCTAAAATCCTTAGAATCTCTGAAGTGATGTCTTTTTGTATGCTATTGATTGGCTTATGGCTGGCATCTCCTAGGTAGCTTCAGGATAGGGGTTAGTCACCAGAACGACCAAGGCAGGATTAGAGGATTGGGACTTTCTGCCCACCCCTCTCCCAACCGCCAGGGAGCGGAGAGGGGCTGAGAGTTAAGTTGATCACCTATGGCCAGTGGTTTAGTCAGTCATGCCTAAATAATGAAGATTCCATCAAAATCCAAAGGGACAGCATTCAGAGATTTTCTAGACATCTGAACACACGGAGGTTCCTGAAGGTTGATGCACTTAGGGAGGGCATGGGAGCTCCAAGCGCCTTCCCTAATACTTCATTCTGTGCATCTCTTCATCTGTATCCTTTGTAATATCCTTTATAATAAACTGGTAAATGCCATTAAGTTTCCCTGAGTTCTGTGAACTGCTCTAGCAAACTAATCAAACCCAGAGAGTGGGTCCTGGGAACCCTAACTTGAAGCAGATGAGTGAGAAATTCTGTCAGCCTGAACTTGTGCTGTGTGTCTGAAGTCGGGGCAATCTTGTGGGACTGAGCCCTCAGTCTGTGAGATCGGACACTGTCTCCAGATGAATAGTGTCAGAAGGGAATTGGAGGACACCCAGCTGGTGTCTGCTACAGAACTGATTGTTTCCTGGTGTGTGGGAAAAATCTCCACACAGTTGAGGACAGCAGTCTTCTGTGTTGATTGTTGTGGTGTGGGAGCAGAGGGGTAATAGTTTGTTTTCTTTTTCCCACTCATGGTAAAATACACATAATGTGAAATTTACCATCTTAACTACTGTACACTACTTTTCGTGTACAGTTCAGTGGCATTAAATACATTCATAATGTGTACAACCATCACCACCAGCAGCATCTCCATAATTCTTTATCTTTTAAACCTGAAACTCTGTACCCATTAAACAGTAACCATTCTCCCTTCCCTTTAGCTCTGGCAACTACCATTGATGGTGCCATTCTTTCATGTATGGATGTTTTGTATGTTTCATACCTGGTGTGGGTAGGTGCCCCGTCCCCACTTGTTGCTTTTCTTTTTCATGGTTTTTCCTAGCTGCTTGTGCTTGTTTGTTCTTCCAGTGAATTTCATCAGCAATTTTTGTAGCTCCGTAACAAAAATAGGCATTTTAATTGAGATGACGTTAAATGTATTAACTTAGGGAGAACTGACGCCGCTACAGTGACGTTTGGTCTTGCTAAGTAAGAACATGCTATGTCTTTATATTTGCTCAAGCCATGTTTTGTGTCTTTCTGGAGTGCTTTAATAGTTTCCTCTTGTAGATACTGGATGTTACCAGTGTTAAGTTTATGCTTAGATATTTTCTGTGTTTTTAGACAATCACGAAATATTTTGTAATTGTAAATATTGTTTATATCTTATTCTATAATTATGGTTTTGTGTTTGTACATATGAACACTGATTTTTATCTGATTTTATAATGTGCCCTTTACTAATTATCTTACAGTTTTTCCAGATGTATTCTTGTATCATCTGTAAATTGAGATAGATATTTGCTTTTTTTGGCCAACTATCTGTAGGGTCCCTAGTTTCTCTGTCTCTCTGTCTCTCTCTTATGTCAAAAAGGCTTTAGGCATTTGACTGCAAAATGTCAATATTTGTTTTTATTTTTAAAATCAAATTAATTGATATATAACTCATACATGCAGAAAATTTACACTTTTTAGGTTTACAGTTTAATCAATTTTGAGAAACTTATGTAATCATGTTGCTGCTACCACAATCGAGATATAGGATATTTCTATCACTGGCTGGGTGGCTCACGTTTGTAATCCCAGCTACTTTGGGAGGCCAAGGCAGGTTGATCACTTGAAGCCAGGAGTTTGAGACCAGGCTGGCCAACATGGTAAACCCCATCTCTACTAAAAATACAAAACATTAGCCAGGTGTGGTGGTGGGTACCTGTAATCCTACCTATTCAGGAGGCTGAGGCAGGAGAATCGCTTGAACCTGGGAGGCGGAGGTTGCAGTGAGCTGAGATTGTGCCATTGCACTCCAGCCTGGGCAACAAGAGCAAAACTCCGTCTCAAAAAAAAAAAAAAAAAACTTTCTGTCATTCTTGTGACTGTTTGTATCAATACCTCTCCTAACCTCCAGTTCCTGGAAACCACTCATCTTATTTCTTTTCCTATAGTTTTTTTTTTTTTTTTGAGACGAAGTTTTGCTCTTGTTGCCCAGGCTGGAGTGCAATGGCATGATCTTGGCTCACTGCAACCTCCGCCTCCCAGCTTGAAGCGGTTCTCCTGCCTCAGCCTCTCGAATAGCTGGGATTACAGGCATGCGCCACCACGCCCAGCTAATTTTGTATTTTCAGTAGAGACAGGGTTTCTCCATGTTGGTCAGGCTGGTCTCGAACTCCCGACCTCAGGTGATCCACTCGCCTCGGCCTCCCAAAGTGCTAGGATTACAGGTGTGAGCCACTGCGCCCGGCCTCTTTTCCTATAGTTTTACCCTTTTCAAAATACCATATAAATGGAATCATACGATATATATATCTATATATCCTTTTGAGTCTGGCTTCATTCACTTACATAATGTCTTAGAGATTCATCCCTGTTGCTGCATGTATCTGTAGTTTGTTCCTTTTTATTGCTGAATAGTATTCTATTGTGTGGATATATGGTATTTATCCATTCACCAATTGAGGATAACTGGGTTGTTTCCAGACTTTGGTGAGTAGAATAAAGCTGCTATATATACTTGCATACAAGTTTTTTGTAGACATATGTTTTCATTTCTCTTGTGTAAAATACCTTACAATGAGATTGCTGGGTCGTACAGTGTGTGTTTAACTTTATAAGAAACTGCCAAATCACCTTTCAAAGTAGTTGCAGCTTTTTGTATTTCTGTCCACAATGCATGAGAATTCCACTTATCCCACTTCTTTGCTAGCATTTGGTATCTTCAGCTATATTTTTCTTTAGTCATTTTCATTGTTGTGTAGTATAGATCTCATTTCTGTTTTAATTTTATGACTTTGTTTTTAAAACTTTGATAAAATACAAGGCTGAGTTGTCAGCCAGGCCAAATTAGTTGAATGAATATTCATCTGAAACTTCGAAGGTGGGTTGTCACCTTGTTCACTTGTCCGTACTCCCAGCACAGTGGGCTTGAGAATTCTTAACCACCTAAATCAAAACCAACCATTGACCAGTAACCAAGGAAGGCCACTTGTCTTTTGTTTATTTGGAAAGAAAAGAACATTTTTGTGGAACTTATCCATATTTTCAAAGCAAACTAGCAGTTACTCCATTTTAATGAAAATATAGCTTAAAAATGGTGTCTTTTCTTTGTATGTCTAAGAAGTTTGCAAGTGTTTCTTAAGCTTGCCGTATCAACATGAAATGATGTCAAATTTCTACTGATTTGCACAGGAAAACAATGAAGAGTCGTTATATGGAACTCTATGACCTTAATAGAGACTTGCTAAATGGATATAAAATTCGCTGTAACAATCACACAGAGCTGTTGGGAAACCTCAAAGCAGTAAATCAAGCAATTCAAAGAGCAGGTCGTCTACGGGGTAAGTCTCTTTTCTTAACACTGCACTTTCATCTGTAATGTTTTTGGTGGAACTCATTGAAGATGGTGGTAACATCCAATAATTCATATTGGGGCTGAAAGTAGCATACCTTTCACACTCCAGAGCTGGCACCAGTCACTTGTGTTTCAGTCAGTCAGCCTGGTGTTTGGCTTTTGTCTCTGGACTTCAGAGGGAAAGAAAACCTTCAGCTCTTTTTCTTAGATCTTCCTGCATCCTCTAAAGAAAAACCTACTATATATAACCCAAAGGAAATATACAAGCGTATATAAAACCATCAAGGCCCAATTAGCAAAAAAGAGACTGAAAATTAATGCTGTGTCTAACTTAAAAATTTAGAAAAAGAACAATAGGGCAAACCCAAGGAAGCAGAAATATAGCCAGAGATTTATACCTGAATTCTGCTGTTTTGGGTCGATGTTTTGACCTCTTTAGAAATAATCTTTGCTAGGTGACTATGAGCTTTGATCCTTTTCTGTAAAACCGACTGTTGGTTTCTAGGTTTGAGACAGTCTTTAAGTCAGTTTTTTCAATAAATTCCCTCACCAAGTTATCTTTTTTAGGGAATGGTAAGATAAATTAGTTATATTTCACATATAACTATTTTCCCTCCTGGTTTTATGTTGTTTTAAAACTGGCCTCTAATTTTATAATTTCACATCTAACAATCTTTTGGTTCCTGATGTTTCTTCTCATGCAGTTGGAAAACCAAAGAATCAGGTGATCACTGCTTGTCGGGATGCAATTCGAAGCAATAACATCAACACACTGTTCAGAATCATGCGAGTGGGGACAGCTTCTTCATAGGAGAGGAAAATACAGGTCATGAAGTTCTTGGCAAAGATTTTCTGTTAAAAACCTATGCTGGTTTGCTTTGGATCATACCCTGGTGAACCCTAGGTGCTAAGAATGAAAATAACCTTGGTGGGTTGTACAAATTAAAGACAGAGAACTACTTGTGAAGATAGGTTCACTTTCTATTTTAAAATCAGTAGTACTGTTGCTGAATACTAGGTTTGTATGGAATAGGATGAATGCTTTTGAAGTATTAGGGCTTCAGAGTCCAATTTTTGCTTATTTATGGTATATAAATACATATTTTTTCTTGAAATTGTAACTGAATTTGTACTTTTCAAATTGATTATCTACTTTTTAATTAAAAGGTAAAGATGTTAAACTTTGTGTTGATTTGATTATAAAATCACCACCAAATCAGAATTGTCCATTTGTATTTTGTAGAGAAAAACAAAAATGTGCACTGGGTGCAGGGCTCATGCCTGTAATCCAGCACTTTGGGAGGCCAGGGTGGGCGGATCATAAGGTCAGGCGATGAGACCATTCTGGCTAACACGGTGAAACCCTGTCTCCACTAAAAATACAAAAAATTAGCCGGGTGTGGTGGCACTAACCTGTAGTCCAAGCTGCCTGGGAGTCTGAGGCAGCAGAATTGCTTGAACCCGGGTGGTGGAGGTTGCAGTGAGCCGAGATCGTACCACTGCACTCCAGTCTGGGTGACAGAGCAAGACTCCTGTCTCAAAAAAAAAAAAAAAAAGGATATTTGGGCTGAGCGCAGTGGCTCACACCTGTAATCCTAGCACTTTGGGAGGCCAAGGCGGGTGGATCCCCTGAGGTCAGGAGTTTGAGACCAGCCTGGCCAACATGATGAAACCTGGTCTCTACTCAAAATACAAAAAATTAGCCAGGTTTGATGGTGGACACCTATAATCCCAGATATGCGGGAGGCTGAGGTAGGAGAATTGCTTGAACCTGGCAGGCAGAGGTTGCAGTAAGCAAGATTGCACCACTCACTGCACTCCAGCCTGGGTGACAAGAGCGAAACTGTCTAAAAAAAAAAAAAAAAAAAGTGGATATTTGGATTTGTGTGCTTGTTAATCACCGAAAGGTGGGTGCAAACAACAAATTTACATTAAGGAAGAGTCAATTTAGAGTGATCACTTTGTTGGGGTAATGTTCGCTGCTGTAACAAATAGACCTCAAAATCATAATGACTCATTTTTCATTTGTTCTGTAAGGGTATCTCCATAGTTATGCAGGGACCCAGGTTCCTTTAATCATGTGGCTCTGTCATCCCCTAGGACAAACTTTTCTACCTGAGTTCCCTAAAGGAATAAGCCTAAGGAAAAAGGTTTGGGTGACTAGTTTCACATTCAGTACATACAGTGGAGGGAGGTCTTAGGACAGTGGGGTTTTATTATCTCACTTGGAACCCTATTTGACAAGGGCTGTCATAGGGCCTTG
Organism: Colobus angolensis palliatus; assembly: GCF_000951035.1. Lineage (NCBI taxonomy): Eukaryota > Metazoa > Chordata > Mammalia > Primates > Cercopithecidae > Colobus > Colobus angolensis. Next base: position 468,490 of record NW_012118833.1, read on the forward strand.
TGGTTATTTACAGCCATGTGCCAGATAATGAAGTTTAGGTCACCATAAGATTATAATACCGTATTTTTACTGTACCTTTGTGTTTAGCTATGTGTAATTACACAAATACTTAGCATTATGTTACAGTTGCCTACAGTATTCAGTATAGTACCATCCTGTACAGATTTGTAGCCTAGGAACAACAGGCCATACCATATAGCCTAGGTGTGGAGTAGGCTATACCATCTAGGTGTGTTTAAGTGCACACTGTACAGTGTTCGCATGATGACAAAATAGCCTAACGATGCATTTCTCAGACTGTATCCCTGTTGTTAAGTGGAGCATGACCGTATAGCTAAGCTGGTAGAAGAGAGTAAGAGGAAAACATAGCTTCTTTTAAAAGTGTGGTCTGAAAGTAGCACACTATCATCTCCACTCAGAATTCCATTGAATCACATGACCACATCTGCAGGGGAGGCCGGGAGATGGAATCTAGCTGCGTGCCTGTGAGAACGCTGGTATTTGTGCCAACAGCTAGCAGTCTCTTCTCTAGGAAAAATTTTGCCCTAACGTAGATTTCAGGACTGGTTTAATGAGTGAAACTTCAGTTAGTTTTAATATCTTAATAGCATTCATAAGCAGTTTAGGGGAAGTGGCCCATTTCCCTGAGGTTAGTATACATTAATTTTACTGATTTTGATGTGGCCACTTTAGGATCGCCCCTCCTATATCTGAAATGTAAGCCTTATGGAGTCCTAATTATGAGAATATGCTAATACTTCTGTTTTCCATTTTCAACCTATAAACTCAAGAGATAATCCACATATACTGTATTATTTTCAATCTCCAAAATAGTAAAGTATCATCGTAAATCTGCCTCACATGGAGGTTGCAGTAAGCCAAGATCGTGCCACTGCACTCCAGCCTGGGTGACAGAGGGAGACTCCGTCTCCAAAAAATAAATAAATAAATAAATAAATAAATCTGCCTCACAGAGGAGGAAACTGAGGCATAGATAACCTCCTTTTCAGGTCACAGAGTTAGTGACCTGTGTGACCTGTCTAGTGACTCAAGACGAAACTTGAGTCCTACTGTTGAGTCTGTTTTAACCATAGTCTAGTTTATACCATTTGAGATTAAAATCTCTAGTTCGTGCTAGTTTTAAATTATATAATGCCATTCATTTTTAGGGAGTCTAATAACATAATCTCATCAAAGGTCACTCTGTTGTTCTTTAGCCAAAAAACTTCCTTCTTAGACCTAAAAATACTCATGGCCAGGCTAGAAGGCATTGACCTGCAGCAAGACATCTTAAGTTGTTCTGATTTATAGGTTATTTTCACAGTAATTTGATCCTGTTGATGGCAGTGTCTGTTTCACAGATGAGGCTCTGAGCTCCAAGACAGAGTGTCCTGTACAGGGTCCCACAGCTGGGTAAGCCCTGGTGTGAAGGAGGTGTTGGAACCAAGTAGTCACAGCCTCTTCTACTCCAAACTTCCCAAGCAAGTAAAGACTGGCTGAAGTGAAAACATTCATAAAACATACAACTACCCTTTTTTCCCCCACTTAGAACTCATCCTGTTCAGCTTAGGAATGAGGAAAAACTGGACAAGGAGAAATGAGTTTATCAGTAACTTCTCTATTTTGTTGCCATATGTTTCTATCCTGATAGAATCTGAATACTTCTAGAAGCTACGGTGAAGCTGTATTTCACTGCTGAATTATATTGAAGCTTTAAGTGAGCACTGAGCTGTCATTTAAAACTGACTTTGAGGATTTTGATATCTGAGAGAAAGCTTTCAGTACCATAATTCAGGTTCTGAGGATTTTTAAGAGTATAATTTGTATTATTTCCCACCATGACTGCCTATCCAGTACCTCAAGGCCCCACTCAAATGCTCTCTCCTTAGGTGACCTTTCCTGTCCCATGTCTACTCCTTAACCCTTATTAAATTCTTTACCTAAATCTTAATCCCCTGTTAAGCAAGAATGGTGTCTGCATCTTAACCAGCATCACCCTCGCCCCAGTGCTGAGCCAATGCCTTGAGCATAGAATAGCATCTGCCGCTCTGCTTGGGATTGTCTGTCCTCAATACGCCTGTCAGCAGCTTTAGAAATCAAAGAACTAGGAACTTTAAAACTATTATGCAATCCTAGAAGTGTTTTACAGGAATGATTTTCAACATTGTTATTAATGTTTCAAATTTTATAATTAGCCGTTACAGATCTGCCAATGCACAGTCCTGTCATTATAGAACTAAATTACCTCCAATTTCATTTGGAAACTCAAGTACAGTAAGACACCCATTACAGCCTGGTGTTTCGCATTTTGCCTCTTTTCCATCTGGCCCCTGCCCACACTCTATGCTCTAGCTCTGGAGTCATCTTGTAATCTGTACAGTACAGAATCTGCTTTTCCTAAAAGTGATGTCACATGGACAGTTCCCAAGTTGTTTTTAAATTGTCTTTGTGGACTGATTTTACATCAGAGAGAGAATCATCAGGACACCCAGTTCCATGCAGGTTGGAGAGCTCTCCTCTGGCATCATTTCACTAGATCTCCTCGACCCAGGACCTTTTCAACAGGGTTTGCACTTCTTCATTGTTTAGTCATGGTGTTGACGAGATAATGCACCCCAAAACTTCTTATTCAATAAATAACTGCCAGAACTTTGGGAGGCTGAGGCGGGTGGGTCACTTGAGGTCAGGGGTTTGAGACCAGCCTAGCCAGCATAGTGAAATCCTATCTCTACTAAAAATACAAAAATTAGCCAGTGTGGTGTTAGGCACCTGTAATCCGAGAATTGCTTGAACCTGGGAGGCAGAGGTTGCAGTGAATTCAGATCACACCACTGCACTCCAGCCTGGGTGACAGAGGGAGACTCCATCTCAAAATAATAATAATCATAATAATAAAGAAAAAAAAATACTAGTCTAGGAGAGGTAACCCAAGCTTTGATTTTTTTTTTTTTTTGGGTGGGGGGTGTTCTGTGGGGAAGAAACCCACACTTTGGTGGAATTTTGAGAGGCAATCTTTAAACAGTAGACAAGCCTAGTTCAAAACTAACAGATTATTTCTCTTGGAACCTTCATTTTCCACATCCTTAAAATTAAGGACTAATGTTATTTGTAGGGTACTTCCTTAGACGTTTTATTTTTCTTCTTATTCAAAGATGCAAATATGTTCACAAGTTTTGTGAAAATGTTCCTCATTTCCAGTATGGTTAACATAAAAAGAAGAAGTAGTGAAGTAGTCTCTGTAAGGCTATTCTCTTCCTGTCCAGTGCTGGGGCTTGAAGCCCATAGGGCAGGTAGTCAGAAAAGATGTGGAGTTGGGGAGAACAAACTGCAACCCATAGGCATGGGCTAGAGCACATGAGGATGCTAAAATCTGTCAATTTTTGTTGCTTCTGACCTTGATGGTGTGGGCATTCTGCTGAAACAGACCATTTGCAGAGGAACTGAAGGAAGATCCATCCAGGGGAAGGTGGAGTGGTTGCAGGCCCAGGCACAGGTGTGGTTCACACGAGCAAGGTGTGCCAGCTACTCAAGGGCTGCTGCTGCATTGGACCCTGCAGATCTGGCATAGGAATTTGTGGCTTATCCTAACCTGAGACATAGGGAAGACAGTTGGGAAATGTAGTTCAGTCTAGTCAAGTTGAAAAATGACAAAGCTACCAGTGGCTGTCATAGGATGGTGGGATTTCAGGTGATCTTTAGATTATTACATGTGATTACCTTACAATGAGCATGTATTATTTATGTAGTCTGAAAAAACAGAAAGCTTTTTTTTTTGAGACGGATTCTCGTTCTGTTGCCCAGGCTGGAGGGCAGTGATGCGATCTCGGCTCACTGCAACCTCTGCCTACTTGGTTCAAGCGATTCTCCTGCCTCAGCCTCGCAAGTACCTAGGATTACAGGCATGCACCAGCATGCCCAGCTAATTTTTGTATTTTTAGTCGAGCTAGGGTTTCACCATGTTGGCCAGGCTGGTCTCCCAACTCCTGACTTCAGGTAATCTGTCAGCCTTGGGGCCCCCCAAAGTGCTGGGATTACAGGTGTGAGCCATTGTGCCGGGCCCATAGAGCTGTTTTCTTTGGGGATAAAAATGGGAGTTATAAGAATTGGAGACTCACTATTAAGAATAAAGAGATAAACCATATATTTTATAGGTGAATATCATAGCTTTTATCTGAAAGAGGTATAAACAAAGATGCCCATGTTCTAATTCTTCTTTTGCTACCTAACAGTTGTTGACATTGGCCCCAGGCCCTAAAAAGTAATCAAGATGCAAAATGAAGTACTATAAGGAAAACAAGCTTCACTGTCACTGTGTGTCTTCAGTGCAGAAACACAATCTGTAAGTTACACCATCCTTCACAGTCTAAGAGGTGCTGCTGTAGATGATGTAACTGACAGCAACATCAGAGTTGGGCTCTTAGGGATTCTCTCCCCTCAGACACCCGAGTCCCTTTTTGTAGTGTATAAAAGATTGTGTGTTGACAGACTATAAACACACTGAGATAAAGGAGACACTAACAAGCACATTTTTAACATTTGTGAGGTATTCTAAGATTTAGATTTGGCTTTCCAGAATTGGAAAATTGGCCTTGGATGGTACCTACAGCCATGAGTCTCAAACTATTTTCCAAGGTTGGCATACATGACAGTGTCACCTACCTAAGCACTTTTCCCTGGCTCTTCCTGGAGTTATGCCACTGACACCCTTTCCCCTCAACTCATGAAGACACAACAGAAGGCAAGTGAGATGACCTTCAGTCAGCTGGAACATAGAAAAGGCAAGCTGTGACATAAACCATTAGTAACAAAGTATTTGCAATCCCACTCCAGTGCTGCTGCACTGTGGTTAAAAAATTGTGGTCTCCAGCCTGGCCAACACGGTGAAACCCAGTCTCTATTAAAAGTTTAAAAAAATTAGCTGGGTGTGGAGGCAGGCGCCTGTAATCCCAGCTGCTCAGGAGGCTGAGGCAGAATTGCTTGAACCCAGGAGGCAGAGGTTACAGTGAGCCGAGATCATGCCACTGTACTCCAGCCTGGGCCACAGAGTGAGACTCCGTCTCACACATGCACACACAAAATTGTGGTCTCCAAAATAATATGGTGTAAAATGGTTCATTACCATATGCATAAGGGAAGACTGTTAGAACTAGTTCTAGATATTTATTTTTATCTCATCATTTAAAAATTAGTGTTTTATAACTACTAATATTAGTACTAATAGAACTAATATTACTACATGCATAACTAATATTACTACATGCGTAAAATATATAAATAAATATAAATATTTATATAAATATAAAAATATAAATATAAATATTTATATAAATATAAAAATATATATATAAATAAATAAATATCCATATCAAGGGCATACCTGCTAAAACATTTCTTAACTGGGTGGGGTGCAGAATTAAACCTTTTTGAAACTAAACCTAAAAGACAAAGCGAAACTCATTTTAATTTAAATGCAAACTTCAGGAAAGAATGAATATTCAAAGTTTTAGGAGATGAAAGAGAAGAGTGGTTAAGAAGTTTAAAGGCCCAGTGCTTTTTCTATTAATTAGTAAAACCCACACTAAATGCTACTGCAAAAGCTAAAAATAAATGTAAAAAAGAGAAAGGAAGAAGGAGACTCTGTTGGGATGGAATGAGAACAGCATCTTTCATCCACCCATGCATACCCACACATAGGTAATTATGATGTAACTCCCTGGAACAGTTCAAGAAAAAAATTAACAAGATGCACAGCCTCTTGGCATTCTGATGTGGCTTTTTAGCATTCCATCTCTTAAAATAAAAAGCAGGCCGGGTGCGGTGGCTCACGCCTGTAATCCCAGCACTTTGGGAGGCCAAGGCGGGCGGATCACGAGGTCAGGAGATGGAGACCATCCTGGCGAACAAGGTGAAACCCTGTCTCTACTAAAAATACAAAAAAATTAGCCGGGCATGGTGGCGGGCGCCTGTAGTCCCAGCTTCTAGGGAGGCTGAGGCAGGAGAATGGCGTGAACCTGGGAGGCGGCAGAGCTTGCAGTGAGTGGAGATCGCGCCACTGCACTCCAGCCTGGGCGACACAGCGAAACCGTCCCAAAAAAAAAAAAAAGCAATTAGTTATATAGTTGACCCTACAGTATTTAGGAAAACAGAAGCAACATGTGAGGCTAGAATCATTTAATTATACAAAGGCCACAACTCCAGGATGGAAAGGCAGTGGGCACTTGGAAGTGACTACACATGGCAATAAGCAGCCTATCTTCTTTACCAACCAGAAGTTTCTTGGGGCATGTGATGGTAGGCCAGACCCTTTCCAAAGGAGTAATACTACATATTGTCTAAGCCTACACTGTCCTGTGAGAGTCATGGTGGAACAAGGCCACAGGCAGTGGGAGGAAATGTGATGACTCACTGTGTCAGAATTCTAAGGCCCAGCATGATCAGGATGTAAGGCTCTGTAATTTTCTAAACCAGCATGATTGAGAAGAACAAAATCTGCAATCATTTTTTTTTTCCCTTCTTTTTTTGAGACAGAGTTTCACTCTTGTTGCCCAGGCTGGAGTGCGATGGCACAATCTTGGCTCACTGCAACCTCCGCCTCCTGGGTTCAAGCAATTCTCCTGCCCCAGTCTTCTGAGTCGCTGGGATTACAGGAATGTGTCACCACGCCCAGCTAATTTTGTATTTTTAGTAGAGACGGGGTTTCTCCATGTTGGTGAGGCTGGTCTTGAACTCCCGACCTCAGGTGATCTGCCTGCCTTGGCCTCCCAAAGTGCTGGGATTACAGGCATGAGCCACCATGGCTGGCTGCAATAACTTACGAGTTTTTCTAAAAAAACCGAAATGCTGGAAACATGGATGAATCTTAAAGACTTTATGCTAAGTGAAACCAGTTACAAAAGGACAAATACTGAATGATTCCACTTATATGAGAAATATGAGTAGTGAAGTTGATGACAGAGACAAAAAGTATGGCTGTTGCTAGGGGAAGCGGGGTGGGGAGTTATTGTTCAACGGGCACAGAATTTGGGAAGATGGAAAAGTTCTGGTGATGGATGATGGTGACGGCTGGACAAGGGGAATGTACTTAATCCACTGAATTGCATATTTAAAAATGGGTAAGCTGGTCAATTTTATGTTATAAATATTTTACCTCAATAAAAAAAAAATTGAAGTTAAAAATTCACTAAAGAAGCCAATATGGAAAAAGAAGGACTCAATGTTTAAAAAAAGTCAACTTTTTTTTTTTTTTTTAATCAAGAGATAAGTACGTAGCTCCTAGCTCAAGGTCTTAGTTGAGGACAATCATTATGAGTCCTAGTAAAAGACAACCAGTTTTAAGAACACTGTCAGGCAAGCTACCATGTAGCTGTCCTTGACTCCATGCTTAGCTCTTCCAGACTTCCCAGTACTGACGAAGGGTCACGTTTTTATTCAGCTTTGTCCAGTGCTGTCATTCATAATATATGAATGAAAAGTCCCAGAAACCTGTTCTGTTTGGGAAGGTTTTCTTTTGTTCCAGGCTTCGGTGGTTAATATGCTTGACAAATTTCAGAGTCTCTCTATCTCTGTAGACCAATGCCAAAGAATTGTTTTCTGGATTCACTGTTAGCAGCTGAAAAAGAGAAACTTATTCTCAACTCTTGCATGATTAACCATGGAACAGATGGTTTCCATACCAAGCACTTAATCTGGGGATAGAGGGATCCTCTAAATGAACCTTTACTAGGGGTGGCTGTCAAGCCATTTTCCAACAAGCCCTATTCCAGCATATACCTACAAAGGTACTTACCTATTACATTTATTTCTTATACATTGTAAGATTTGTGGCAATGCACCACAAGGCTCTTAATTTGGAATTTCTCAGGAGGGTAAAATAAATGCTTACTGAGTATCCTTTAGCATCTTTATTCCATGTTGAGTATTTTCTACTAGAAATTAGAACCATTGCCTGGCAGACCAACAGATTTATTAGCTAAAGACATTGGTAAAAGGTCATAAAAATTGGGTCTTTGAAAAATGAAAGCATTCTCAATAACTAAAAAGGATAGTTTGCTATCAGAAGAAACTTACCTCTTCATCTTCACCTTTGGCAATGTAAGAAGTAAAACCACCGTATTCTGGTTCCCAGCCTTACAAGAGAAAAACAAATAGCATTCAGAAAGCCCTCATTGCAAGAGTTGCATCATCTGTTTAAATCACTGATCCCATGCTGCAGTGGGCGATCTGGGAGTTCAGCAGTAACTGGTTCTATGACTTACGAGCTTGAACTTATTATCATCTAGTTTGTCATGGATTCCCTTCCCCTAAATGCCTAATTTCCTGAGACAGTTGAACTGAAATGCAGACTTATTTCAAAAAACTTTGAATAAGAAAATTAAGAGAGAATTAAATGCTAAATATTTTCCCAGAAAGGCAATTACATAAAATCTATAGATCTGGGAGCACACGTAGGGGAAAATTATGGCATGGTCCATCTCCCCATTCCCTAGTCACAGATATGAATCCTATTTTGAACTGGGAGACTGGAACTCATGACCTCTAAAATCCCTTCGACTTTGAGATCCTGTGATCTGAGATTCTGAACTAGGCAAATTACTTATGAATTGGTTCAGCTGGAAAGGGTCCCTCAGAAGAGACTGCCCCTCCTATAGGGAATAATTCACTGCTTTCCACTCTCTTACCTTCACAGCCACAGTAGAGAATTAAGTCTAGGGCAAATTCAGCCTTGCTATGGTCATGAATTAAAGTGTAGTGACCGGTCTTCCAACGCCTCAGTTCCCCTTGGCATGTGGGGACACTTGATTCTAAGAAGGAAAAAAAAAGAAGGACGAGCAACTTTAAAAAATAACCTTGATAGAACTGTTAGGTTGTAAGGGAATGATAATTAGGAATGATACAGCAATACAGGGAAACCATTCCTTTCAAACCTTTGATTGAAGTGCTATTCTACCAATCCAGCCTTATAAAAGATTGTCAGAAATTACCAGCTCTATTTTGGGGTAAAAAAGTTGAATTTTGGCGCTGGGCATGGTGGCTCATGCCTGTAATCCCAGCACTTTGGGAGGCCAAGGCAGGCGGATCACCTGAGGTCAGAAGTTCGAGACCAGCCTGACCAACATGGAGAAAACCCGTCTCTACTACAAATATAAAATTAGCCAGGCGTGGTGGTGCATGCCTGTAATCCCAGCTACCTGGGAGGCTAAGGCAGGAGGATTGCTTGAACCCAGAAGGCGGAGGTTGTGGTGATCTGAAATTGCGCCATTGCACTCCAGCCTGGGCAATAAGAGCAAAACTCCATCTCACAAAAAAAAAAAAAAAAAAGTTGAATTTTGATTTCTCTCTATAATAATAAATTTCAGATGGAAAAAAAAAAAAAAAAAAAAAGTTGAATTTTGATTTCTCTCTATAATAATAAATTTCAGATGGAAAAGAAATCTAGTTGCAAAAAATATATATATATATAAAAAAACATGATTATTATTTTATCTAACCTTAGAGATTTCTCAGCATGTTACTACCTAAAGTAGAAACCAGGAAAGGCAAAGATAGACCTGATTACTAAAATATTTTATAAAATTTAAACCATGCTGAACAAAATTAAAAAATAAACTATTACAACCTGTTAAACAGAAGGTTAATATCCCTCTGAGGCAGGCAGATCACCTGTGGTCAGGAGTTCAAGACCAGCCTGGCCAATATGGCAAAACCCCGTTTCTACTAAAAAATACGAAAATAGTAGCTGGGCATGGTGGCGTGTGCCTGTAATCCCAGCTACTTAGGAGGCTGAGGCATAAGAATCGCTTGAATCTGGGAAGCAGAGGTTGCAGTGAGCTGAGATCACGCCACTGTACTCCAGCCTGGGTGACAGAGCAAGATTCTGCCTCAGAAAAAAAAAAAAAGGTTAATACTCCTATATGTAACTTTTTTTTTTATAACTGATAAAATGACAAAAAGCCCACAGGAAAATACACTGAGGTAATGACAGTCGACTCATGAAAAAAAATCAAGTAACCAATAGGGAAAAATATACAACCATGCACCATTAGTCAATGATAGGCAAATGCCATTTTCACCTAAAGAATAAGTAAGTTGGAAAAGAAAATACAAGTTTGCTAGGAAGAATGAAAATATCATCATGTACAATGCTGGTGAGAGTGCAGACTGACACAAGTTTTGGGGAGGGCAATTTGGCAACTGCCTTAAAATTTTGAGCAGTCTTTGATGTATCACCATACTTCTGAGAAGCATTCTGAAGACACAATGGTTGCATCGTTTGTTATGACAGTGAAGAACTGGAAAAAAATCTAAATGCTCAACACAGGACTGGTTAAGGTCATCTGATCCAATAGATTGCAGGCATTAAAAATTATACTAGAGAACAGTGTTTTTCAAAACTTTTAGTTGTGGCATACATTCTTGAAATAAAATCTTCTAGAAATGCTATGTTGGAAAGCAGATATATGTAAAACTGCTTTGGTGGGCAGGGCGTGGTGGCTCACTCCTGTAATTCCAGCACTTTAGGAGGCCAGGGTGGGCGGATCATGAGGTCAGGAGATTGAGACCATTCTGGCTAACATGGTGAAACCCCATCTCTACTAAAAAATACAAAAAAACTAGCCGGGCGAGGTGACGGGCGCCTGTAGTCCCAGCTACTCGGGAGGCTGAGGCAGGAGAATGGCGTAAGTCCGGGAGGCGGAGCTTGCAGTGAGCTGAGATCCGGCCACTGCACCCCAGCCTGGGCGACAGAGCGAGACTCCATCTCAAAAAAAAAAAAAAAAAAAAAACAGTGGAAGGATATATTCCAAATGCTAATATGGCCACTTACAGATGATTATTTTCCTTTTGCTTGTTTTCTAAACATTCTGAAATTGATGTGTTAGTCTTTTAAAAACATCTTAAAGTTATCAGGTCTGTAATGTTATCTCACTAGATGTGTCCCATGTATGCCAATGTTTAGCACTGCTATCATATGCCCAGCAATTTGATAGTTTTTGCCAAGATTTATAGCTTCTATTCAAGATGGTAAACTTTGTAATCAGTGATGTTTCTCATTCACTTTTGTATTCCCTACTCTGCTTTGGCCCAGAGCCTCTTGTATACAGTAGATGCTCAACAATGGAATAAAGCATCTTTTGGCTGCCCATATAGATTTTATCCTAAGTTGCAGGTTCCCATAAAAATGAAACCAAAAAAGGAATAGAGCTGGACAAATTTTGGCCAGGTGTGATGGCTCACGCTCGTAATCCCTGCACTTTGGCAGGACAAGATGGGAGGATTACTTGAGCCTAGGGGTTCGAGACCAGTCTGGGCAACATGGCAAGATCCCGTCTTTACAAAAAAAAAAAAAAAATCAAGAAAATTAGCTGGGTGTGGTGGCACATGCCTGTGATCCCAGCTACTTGGGATACTGAGGCAGGAGGATCGCTTGAGCCCAGGTCAAGGCTGCAGTGAGCTGTGACTGCGCCACTGCACTCCAGCCTGGGTGACAGTGCAAGACCCTGTCTCAAAAAACAAAACAAAACAAAAAATCAAACAGAAGTGGATAAGGTTTTTAAAAATTCCCTTTGAGACTGAGACTCCATGGATACTGACTCTGGTTCCTCTTAGGGTCTGGGCATAAATGCCAGTATCAATTAACACGGAAAACTAATCTTTTAAAGAAAGGCTACCCTGTGTATTAAAATAGCACAGAAAAAGCTACCCGGGTCTGGTTTTTCTAAATATCTGCAGTGGCCAAAGTGACTGGTCAGTCAGTTTTGGAAGGCCACAGAATGAGTTATGTTGCTTTCAGTTAGCATCTCAAACCAATGATTTTGTTTCCACAAGTATCCACCCCTTGTCTTTGCTCTCCCAACTGCACAGGGTTTTCAAGAAATCTGAGTGGAAGCAGGGAATGGTAAACTGGGTGACAGATATTCTCATCTGACATAGTAATAAATGCTGAAACATTTAAGCTGAATTTGTCGCTACTTGGTTAATGGTGCCAGTATTTTCACAGGAGTGTTACCTCTTAAATTTCTTGTATTTCTCTCTTCTCCATATTGGTTGCAGATGATTAAACTTCTACTTGTAATAATTTTCTTCTACTTGTTTGTCCAAATTCAAGCAAGTTTTCTTAGGCTGTTACATTCAGATCTGAGCTTAAATGGCACTCCTCAGAGAGGCTTTTCTAGATCACCTATTTAAGAGGCTACTCAGTCATTTCCTTTTCCCCCTTCCCCTTTCCCTTCCCTTTCCTTTCCTTTCCTTTCTTTTTTGAGTTGTAGTCTCTCTCTGTTGCTCAGGCTCGAGCACAATGGTGCAATCTCAACTCACTGCAATCTCCTCCTCCTCCCAGGTTCAAGTGATTCTTCCACCTCAGCCTCCCGAGTAGCTTGGATTACAGGCGTTCACCACCATGCCTGGCTAATTTTTTTTTTTTTTTTTTTTTGTATTTTTAGTAGAGACGGGGTTTCGCCATGTTGGTCAGGCTCGTCTCGAACTCCTGGCCTCAGGTGGTCCGCCTGCCTCGGCCTCCCAAAGTGCTGGGATTATAGGCGCGAGCCACGGTGCTCGGCCTACTCAGTCATTTCTTGTCATATAACCCTATTACAATGTTTTGCATAGCACTTATCATTACTTGATGTTTTCTTGTTGTTTGTATATATATTTAATCTCTGTCTTCTTCTACTAGAATGTAAGCTCCCAAAGACCACAGACCTTGTCTGTTTTCTTCTTCAGCTCCCGAAATAGGGCTTAGGGTACAGTAGATGCTCAGTAAATGTTTGCTGAATGAATATGTTTGAATGGTGAATGGTTAATGGTAAGTGAGGACAAATCCTAACAACAGCTTACCTTTCTTTGTTTCATTTTCCTCTGGTTCTGGGTCTGTCTGGTCATTGTTCTGTTGGCTGCTGTTGCTGATGGCTGTCTGATTATTCTCTGGCTCAGGAGGACTATGGCTAGTCCCTTCTTCAGTGCTATCAGCGGCTTCTTCCTCTTTTTTGTCATTCATCTCTTCTTCTTCTTCCGAAGGGGCCAAGAAATGAAGCTTCAGGCCTGTGAAGTTGGAGAGCAGCAAGAATAGTGCCTCAGAGCGAAATAACTTCATGCACTCCTTCAATATCTCAGGAAGCTTACTCTCCTCAGCTTTCTCATAAAACCTGAAAAACAGCAATGTCAAGTTGTTCAGCAAAGCCACAGATGTAAAATGACTCATGGGATAAAAGCTGATCATTAGCTTTGTACCTCTCTTCCTAAATCTTGGCACAGCTTACTAAAGCACAAGTTATTACAACAGTGAGATTTTCTTAGGATTTGGTTAGGACATCCTGCTACTGGATGTCCCTGAGAACAAAACATCATTAGGGCAAGTGTCCTATTATTGGGTGTGAACCTTGGTGCATGATTGTATATTTTTTCCTGTTGGTTATTTGATTTTCTTTTATGAATTGCCTGTCATCACCTCAGTGTATTTTTCCTTTAGGCTTTTTGTCATTTTACTAGTTATAAAAAAAAGTTATAGGTGCTGAATGTAGAAGCAAATATCTCAGATGACGGGTTCTACCTTTTGTTAGGGGGACCTCGGCTACTCCATTCCACATCTCCATGCTCCAAGGCCTCACAGACTTTCACGAATTTCTCAGGCTAGAAAATGAGCAGATAAAGCAGCAGTCAGCAGATGTCCCTATTACCCCACACTGGTTTGGCAGGTACAGCAGCTCTGCCAAACATCAATCTGGCTAATGCCTAAAAGGTGCAGTTGATTGTCATTCCTTTCTTTTCTTTCTTTCTTTTTTTTTTTTGAGACAGAGTTTCGCTCTTGTTGCCCAGGCTGGAGTGCAATGGCATGATCTTGGCCCACCACAACCTCCACCTCCTGGATTCAAGCGATTCTCCTGCCTCAGCCTCCTGAGGAGCTGGGATTACAGTCATGCACCACCACACCTGGCTAATTTTTCTATTTTTAGTAAAGATGGGGTTTCACTATGTTGACCAGGGTGGCCATGAACTCCTGACCTCAACTGATCCACCTGCCTCGGCCTCCC
>NW_012118833.1:483248-493861 GCF_000951035.1 Colobus angolensis palliatus
ACCTCAACTGATCCACCTGCCTCGGCCTCCCTAAGTTCTGGGATTATAGGCATGTGCCACCATGCCCAGCTAATTTTTGTATTTTTAGTAGAGATGGGGTTTCACCATGTTTCCCAGGCTGGTCTCGAACTCCTGGGCTCAAGCTATCTGCCTGCCTTGGATTCCCAAAGTGTTGGGAGTTGGCCAGAGCCACCGCGCCTGGCCGACTCTCACTCCTTTCATACAAGATCCCCTACTCCTGCTGTGGTAAAGCCAGGGTGAAGACTGGATACATCATCGGCTTGCTTTAGTCAAGAGATCTGAGTGCCACTGTGGCTCATCCTCTTAAGTAGTTATATACCTTACGTCAATCTGCTCAACCTCCCAAACTGCTTCATTTATAAAATGAGGATCATAATACAGACCATAATACAATTCACAAGATGTTGTGAGGATAAAAAATTAAACTGCATTACAATCAAGGTCATTACCATGACAATCTCTATATAACAATTCAGAGTCTCTAGGCCCCTAATTTAATAACCATTTTAAATTCAAAAAGTTAAGTACGACACAAGGAAGCTGGTTAATCTATTAAAATATTCCCCACAAGAGGCTTTCCATTTATTTGTTTAATGCAGTTTCCCAAGCAGTCCTGTCATTTATAAATGTGTGAAAAAGGAAAGATCCCATAGCATGGTTTAGGTAAACTCAATTGAATAGGGTATTCAGTTTATTTACTATAATACTTCTCAAAATCTTAATATGCTAGTGTCAGCTATATAATTCCTAGAGAGAGACAGGATGTAGAGTCTCCCAACCTTTTTTCATGGAGGAATAGCTCTTGGGACCATGGTTCCATGGGACCCACAGTCAACTGTAAAGTGCCATGCCAGCAAAAGTTATCTTACTGGCCCTCACAACAACTCTGTGAGAAAGACAAGGCACGTATGAATCCCAGTTTAACTGAAGACAAAATAAATACCCAGAGTGATTTAGTGATCTGCCCAGGTTAGTAAAACCAGAGCCAGGGCATGAGAATAGGTCTTCTGATTTCTTTTTTTTTTTTTTTTTTCTTTTGAGACGGAGTCTCGCTCCATCACCTAGACTGGAGTGCAATGGCACAATCTCAGCTCACTGCGTCCTCTGCCTCCTAGGTTCAAGTGATTCTCCTGTCTCGGCGTCCTGAGTAGCTGGCATTACAGGTGCATGCCACCATGCCTGGCTAATTTTTGTATCATTATTATTTTTTTTTAGTAGAGATGGGGTATCACAATGTTGGCCAGGCTGGTCTTGAACTCCTGACCTCAGATGATCTGCCCACCTCGGTCTCCCAAAGTGCTGGGATTACAGCGTGAGCCACTGCGCCCAGCCAGTCTTCTGATTTCTGATCTCTTTCTACTATAAGAAGCTGCCTCATCACTGTCAAACGTTCATCAACAGATATTGCTCTATTAGTAATCTATTTTTAAAAGTAAGAAGAAGCACCATATTAGATGAATAGAAAGGTAACTACACACAACTCCTTCTCAGGGTGGAAGCTTATGTGTGTGTGTGTGTGTTTAAGACTCTAGAGAACTGAGGAATACCCAAAGGATTCTTAACCCACTAAGCACACCGCTGATACTGTTAGTGTTATCATCACTTCTGTGTTTCATTTGAAGAAGGGAATGACATAAACATTCTAATCAGGAACAAAACAAAAACTCCCCAGTGATGCCTATTCACCCATTCAGGAAGCAAAACTGCATGCCAAACAAAATATTCAGAACAACATACGCTAAGCCTACCTACCTTAAGAAACTCTTTCAGGAGAATTTCAGAACTTTCTTCAAACTCTTCTTGAATTTGAACTTGGTAATCCATGTCCAGATAAGTAGGGTTGATCCAATCATACAAAATCTCATGCTTATGAAGAGGCAGCAGATGCAAAATGTGAGTTAATAATTCCTATTGCTTTTGCTCTTACATCATTTCACAGTAATAAAATACATGCAAATCCTCACTTCATAAGTTTCTCCTATTAAAGTACTGGAAAACTCTGCTTGAGAAAGACACTATCAAAAGTTTACTTAAGAAAAGTGGAGGCCCGGTGCTGTGGCTCACACCTGTAATCCCAGCACTTTGGGAGGCCAAGATGGGTGGATCATTTGAGGTCAGGAGTTTGAGATCAGCCCGGCCAACATGGTGAAACCCTGTTTCTACTAAAAATACGAAAATTAGCCAGGCATGGTGGTGGGCGCCTGTAATCCCAGCTACTCAGGAGGTTGAGGCAGGAGAATCGCTTGAACCCAGGAGGTGGAGGTTATAGTGAGCCAAGATCGTACCACTGTACTCCAGCCTGGGCAAAGGAGCAAGACTCTGTCTCAAAAAAAAAAAGGAAGAAAAAAAGAGAAGTGGAAAGGGGCGGGGCCAAGCTCAAGGTACAGTTTCATTAAAAGGAATAGCTAATTTTAAAATCGGAGAAACAAATGATATGCTATAACTCCTAAGATAAGGATATCAGCAATTCTTCTTACATCTTGTGGGATATGAGGGCTCCGAGGTATGGGGGGTTCAAAGTAGTTAGGAGGCCTAGTCAACGATGGACCATGAAACCAGCCACTTATAGACAAACGTGACTTTTCTTCAGACAGGACTTCAGACACCTGAAAGGACAAGCCCAGGAGCACATCAACACGAAGAATAAGGGGGATTACCGCCAATGCACATTAATTTCAGGGTCCTCCATGCTAAGCATTAAAACAACATCGGATAACAAGTCTAACAGGAAGCTGTCATGTTTGGATAATGGGTGATAAAAAGCATAATCCTTGGTACTCTATTTGTGGCTTACAATCTTTACCTGGTGAAAGGACACAGGAGATACTTCAAAGAAAACCAGTTTGTTCCACGAAGGGATAAGAGACTTGACAATCTGCTTCGGCTGAAAGTGTTCTGCACCAGGAGAGAACACATCCATAAATGTGGTTCATTATCATTAACCACTTCCAGGCTGCCTCATTTTACTCTTGACAATTTCCAAACTTCTGAGGGCATCTAGATGTGCCCTTCAGACCCTGAAATACTGCCCTTTCCATCTGTTTCACTCATACTTGCAAGTCTGACTACATGGCATCTGTTCTTACTACACCATCCATCTATTATTGAGAAGGGCTGGAATAAGTTCTCAAAGTTTCCTGGAGTCAACTTCTGGTGCTAGACATTCAAAAAAACCTTGACTTTCCGTCAAATGGACTGGTCCTGGCAGATTCTTAGCCACAGGCAGCTTTATATATACTCTACCCTTCCCCAATCAGTATTCAGAAGCTCGGTCTGACTGTTTCTCATCTTAAATGGATTCTAATTGATCTCTGGAGTCATTTTCAAGTCTAACTTAAAGAGGTGGTTGTCAGGGCTGGCATTTATTCCTCTTGAGGTAGTCACTATAATAAATAGCTTCCACTTCCTTTGAGGAGTACAGACATTGTATATAAGAACATGATACTGAATCAACTCAGCTTTAACTAAGAAGTGGCCACTGGTGGTGAAGTGCATGCACTTATACTTATCTTACCATCAATGCTGTACAGGTCCAGGGTGCCACCCAGGCTCCTGTCCCAGGGAGGAACCAGGTATAGGATGAAGGCGATCCGGCGCCCTTCCAGCTCATCATCATGGCACAGCAGGGCATCTAAAATAGTTTAATGCACACCTTAGATCCCTGCAGACAGTGACCAGCTGACACCTGACTCTGCATTTAATATCAGTCCATCTGACATTCAACTGTAATGTCAGCTCCAGCTTTAAATGTCTTCTAGCTTTAAAATGACACTTACTTCTCCTCTTTTATAAGTAAACAAATAAATCAATACAGAAAACTCTAAAAATTCTAAAGAGCACATAATTAGACAGATCCAGATACAACCACGAACAATATTTTTACATATAATCTTCCAGTATTTTTCCTGCATATATGTATTTACTTTTTTAAAAGAGTAGCATCCAGCAGTGGCTATTTGTGGCCTGCTTTTTAAATTACATGGCAAGTATCTTTCCCTATCAATATACACACTTGGCATCACTTTTAATGGCTGTAGTTATTCCACTATATGGATTATGAACTTACCTCTTTCCCCCTTTAATAGATTTCCTATTTGTTAATTAAGTTGTTTCTATTTCTTAGCTATTATAAAGACTAATTTAATGAACATTATTGTACATGGATCTTTTGCACTTGTTCCCATTAATTTCATGAGGGAAACTTCTAAAAGCCATGTCGTGGGGCTAGCAAGATAGGCATCTGTGCAGGCTGAGAGGGAGGGAAGGCTATGGTGAACTGTAACCAATTACATGTGGAGGGAGTGTTGCAATAAATAAATAAATACATTGAAGATAATGGGAGTCAGGTTTCTCACTGTTCAAGAAGGGAGTTACAAATACAGAAATGCAGAAATCTAGAATGAACCCTGTGGTGTTCAATTGGAACTCAAGGAATCAGTGTGAATTCAGTTTCCTATATCTATAGTTTTATATATCTATATATAGAAATACAGGCCGGACATGCCGGTGGCTCACGCCTGTGATCCCAGCACTTTGGGAGGCCAAGGCAGGCGGATCATCTGAGGTCAAGAGTTGGAGACCAGCCTGGCCAACACGGCAAAACCCCATCTCTACTAAAAATACAAAAATTAGCAGGACATGGTGGTGCACGCCTGTAATCCCAGCTACTCAGGAGGCTGAGGTAGGAGAATCGCTTGAACCCAGGAGGCAGAGGTTGCAGTGAGCCAAGATCACGCCACTGTATTCCAGCCTGGGCAACAGAGCGAGACCCAGTCTAAAAAAAAAAAAAAAAAAAATACACTCCAAATGTAAATGTACGTGTGTGCATCCATGTGTGTAGGTACATGCATACAGATATTTACCACCTCTTCACACTGAAAGGGTCTGGGAGCAGTGACACCCTAATAGCAAAGACACTTAAGAGTCCAGATCTTGATTGTTAAGTATCATTCTTCACTAAAAAGAACCAGGGTTCTTCGGAAGAATGGCCAACTCCAGGTCATTCTAGGACCTTGGCATGGAAAAAAGAATGATGGGGACATAGCAAAAGGACACAGAAGTCAGTTTGAAGTGGTTCTCCTTGATAAATCAGGGACAGTATGAGCATCAATATAATGACAATAACTGATAACATGCTCATTACACAAATAGCAATCCATAAATCCACACCAATATAAACAAATGAATAAATATATCGGGAGAAATGTCTTCTCTAGAGTGGAATGACAATAAATGTAGAGAAATTATTGTTATAAAATCACCATCTGGCAACCTTCATGGTAATAATTTAGCAAGAAACATCAGAGAATGCTAAAATAAGCAAATCAAAATTTGATGAGAAATGGGATATTTACATAATCTTAAAGTATCTCCCCACAAAATATATACCGACAGAGAAAAAGAACAGTGGAAAAACCTGATGTCAGCCACCACGTTAATCAAGTGATCACAGTTAATATCACTAATAATGTGACACATTGAAACCATGCACTACCTGATACAGTGAGAAGAACACAGTATCAATTCTGTAATCCTGCCAAAAATACATGGCCTGAATCTAATCATGAGAAAACATCAGACAATCCCAAACCGACGAAAGTTTTCCAAAACAACTCATCTGTAAGTCTTCTAAAGCATAAAGATCATGAAAGTCCAGGAAAGATGTAAGGGCTGTTCTAGATTGAGGGACGCTGAAGAGACAATATTATAACTAAATGCAACATGCAACCCTAGACTGGGTCCTTTTGCTATAAAGGACCAAATAATGAAGCCTGGATGGAGCCTGGGGATTAGATAATCCATTGATGTCGAATAAGCCATCAACATTAATTTCCTGATTCTGATGGTTTATGATTATCATGTAGGAGAATGTCCTTGTAGAAATTACTGAAGTATTCAGAGGTCATAGAACATCATGCCAACAACTTACTCTCAAATAGGAAAAAATAAATTATTTGTACTATGCTTGCCGCTTTTCTGCAAGTTTGAAATTACTTCAAAGAAAAAAAAAAGATACTGGCTGGGTATGGTGGCTCACACATGTAATCCCAGTACTTTGGGAGGGCAAGGCAGGTGGATCACTTCAGGTCAGGAGTTCGAGACCAGCCTCGCCAACTGGTAAAACTCCACCTCTACTAAAAATACAAAAATTAGCCAGGCGTTGTGGCATATGCCTGTAATCCCAGCTACGCAGGAGGCTGAGGCAAGAGAATCCCTTGAACTCGGGAGGTGGAGGATGCAGTGGGCCAAGATCGTGCCACTGCACTTCAGCCTGGGTGACAGAGGGAGACTCCGTCTCAGAACAAACCAACAAATGAAAAAAACAAAAAATAAAAAAACAAAACAAAAAAAAGAAAACATGGCAGTAAATGAAGATATCCTATGATCCTATGTATCACCAAGTCATCCTCTAAAAGTTGGGAGCCATCTATACTTCCAGGACAGTGTATGAGAGCACACTCAAATGATTATTTTATTTAGTAAAATTTAAAAAAGAAAAAAACCTTTTCCTTCTGGGTGAAAAACCAAGCTTGTATCCAAAAAAAAAAAAAAACAAACCCATTTATATGCTCAGAAAGGGAAATGGAAGGATGTACCCCCCAAACTGGTGACAATGGGTACCTCTGAAGAGAAGAGGGAGCAGGGAGAAGGTGAAGAAGGCTATCATGGTTTTACACTATATACCTACAATATTGATTTTTTTTTTTTCCTTTAAGAATGCATTCACTTATTGCCTTCAAAATAAAAAAGAGAAGGGAAAATAGCATTGAAGGAGACGGTTGTTCCTTAGGAAGTCTAAGAACAGAGTTTATATATCACTCTGAATTTCTTGATATTGTATGTACAGTTGGTGTGTATGTATGTCATGGGGATTTTGCTGAAAATATGGTCAGTAGCTTTCATCATATTCTGAAAGACAACCACTGCTTATGCCTTCCAATAAGGCAGGCATTTCTGTCTATGAACTGGGTCTTTATCAGGAAGATCCGGATGCTTTGCAGGGACATTCAGTTGAATGTTTTGGTGCACAGATACCATCTCTCCATTCATGTTGAATTAAAGCCTTTAAATCTTATAGACACCAGGTCTTTATCTTCCTTACCGGTGAATTCATATTTAGCACAGGACATGTCAATGGTTGATTCCAGGTCAATTTTAGAAATATCAGAAAGCCAGGACCGGAAATCTTCAAACAGAATTTTCCTAGAAATGTAAACAAAAGATAATTTGTTATGCCACAGTGTGGGATCTAGGCCACAACAATTTGGATCTAGGCCACAACTTTTTTTCCTGGAGATCACATTCATTCAAATGACATCAGATCTCATTGGAGACATTCTGAGAAATGTTTCTCAGTTCAAATTTGCATAGTTTAAGTCTAATGTTCCCAGAAAAATAAATGTAAATCTCTATCTACATTGTTTTTGTTCTAATGGTTCATGTTTTCTCAGTATTTTCTTTCTCCTAAATTTAAAGCATGCCCTCTCAAGGCAGCCGTTTGGCCTTTGTCATAACAACTCATCACACCAGTGTTCTAGTCCAAGTTACTGGTTTTCAGACAAGTTTTTCAGCACTAAAATGGAAAGCTCAACTGTTTATATTTTCTTTTCTTTCTTCTTCTTTTTTTTTTTTTGAGATAGAGTCTTACTCTGTTGCCCAGGTTGGGGTACAGTGGTGTGATCTTGGCTCATTGCAACCTCTGCCTCCTGGGTTCAAGCGATTTTCCTGCCTCAGTCTCCCAAGTAGCTGGGACCACAGGTGTGCACCACCACACCTGGCTAATTTTTATATTTTTAGTAGAGATGGGGTTTTGCCATGTTGGCCAGGCTCGTCTCCAACTCCTGACCTCAAGTGATCCGCACGGCTCTGCCTCCGAAAGTGCTGGGATTACAGGCGTGAACCACTGCACCTGGCCTCAACTGTTTTTCTTTATACACTTTACTTCACTTCCAATGCCAAATGTGTGGGCTTATCCGCCCACACTGTCCAATTCTCTGACACCAGCTGAGTGTCTTAAAATTCAATTCAATTCTGACACTTTCTCATCCTGGCTAACACGGTGAAACCCCGTCTCTACTAAAAATACAAAAACTAGCCGGGCGAGGTGGCGGACGCCTGTAGTCCCAGCTACTCCGGAGGCTGAGGCAGGAGAATGGCGTAAACCCGGGAGGCGGAGCTTGCAGTGAGCTGAGATCCGGCCACTGCACTCCAGTCCGGGCAACAGAGCGAGACTCCGCCTCAAAAAAAAAAAAAAAAATTCTGACACTTTCTACCAGGGGTTAATAAATGTTAAGGACTTAGTCCCATGAGACTGCCCCCAGTGTGCCCCTTCCCCCAACCCCACTTCAGATACTGATTACAAGTTCAAGTTGTGACCCATATGCTTCTAACTAGACAGTTATAAACTGGAGGTTCACATTACTGCCTCCTTGGGTTTGATAATTTGCTAGAATAGCTCACAGAACTCAGAAGAAGTTTGTTTACTAGATTACCAGTTTATTATAAAAGGATATGACTGAGAAACAGTCAGACAGAAGGGACGTATAGGGTGAGGTATGCGGAAGGGGTGTGGAGCTTCCACACCATGTCCTCCCCAGGTACACCACCCTCCCAGCACTTCCATGGGTTCAGCAATCCTCAACTCCTTTGGTTAGGGTTTTTGATGGAGGCTTCATTACGAAGGAATCATTGATTAGGTGACTGGCTATTGGTGATTGACTCAACCTCCAACCCCTCTTCCCTTGCAGGAGGTCAGAAAGGTCTGTGCCAGGAATAGAGACCAAGACCAAATATACATTTATTATAAATCACAAGCACTAATACTGGTACCACCATTTAATGAACACTTGGGTGGCACTGTTTTAGAAGATTAAAACAACTTTAAATGGCAATAATGATGAGTGTTGAATTAAATGCATAATAATGAGTATAATTTTTCATAGAAGTTCTGATGCTAACAGGAAACCAATAGAAAATGGTGAACGCTTCCATTTACCAGCTAAACTGGCTCTCCATGTAGAACTCTCTTAACACAATTTATAACTCACTCAGGCAATCAACTTTGAAATTATGAATTATTACTAACCTTGAAGAATTAAAAACATTTTTAAAAGATTTACATTAGTTCAAATTACGCTTACAAAGATACTTAATATTTTTTTGGATCATCCTACTCCAAATGCACATAACTGAAATTCCCATAAAATAGAACTGTCCTGTTTATAACTAAATATCAAATCTCCAGGTTGATCTCTAAGATTTCATTAGGAAATACCTTTTCGTATTATATACTACCCAAACCAAAAAATTCCATTATCAGCTGTGAACAAGCTTAAAGAACATTCCATAAAATAATTGTGCTCAGTCAGTCCATATAACTTTTAAAGGCAGAGTTGCAAATCATATAACATGGGTCAGGATAGCAAACTGCTGAACCAGGCTTCAGATAATGTGAGTGATAAATATTTCTTCAAGTCGTGATACTTTAAGCAACTAATAGTCTTAAATCCTTTGCTGGTAACATCAGCTTTCACAAATTCCAGAAAAAGCTCTTCTACTCATTCTATGAAAGTGTCACAAGGACGGGCTTATTTTCTGTCATTGTTAGCATTTGTTAATTGTATTCATGAAGGAACTCACAGAACCCAAGTAGGAAATAAAAAGATCAGCTCTCTGTAATGATTAAGGAGTTGCAGCTTGCTCACCATCTGGCTATAAGCCCTCGGTGTGGAATGTAACTCAGTCCCACATGAAATGCTTAGCAGAGGGGTGTTGTGAACTAAGGAGATAATGCCTTAATGCATGATAATCTTTCTTTAGGGGGAAAAAATCTAAGTAAATATGAAACATAATGTGTTACAGTTAACACACAAGCAATACTTCAGGATTTAGAAGAAACTGTGCAAGCTGCCTATAATACATGGAAGTGTTGCAGAGAAAAAATATATAATGAGAATAATTTATACCATATAGATGAAAAACAGCTATTACAAAGCAACTTATACTTATTATAGAAACTAGGAAAAAATCCCATGTAAGTAAAAAACTGTTTAAAAAAAATCTGTATTCCTACCAGCAAGAGTTACTCTATTTTTCCAAATCTTTTACTTTGTACACACAGACACCCAAATGTAGGTGTGTGTATCTCTTTTTAAAATAAGATCATGTGATGTGAATCCATTGGTCAGAAAAAACAGCAAAGCATCAAATTGTGTGTATTGTTTTATTTTTTTCTCTTGACAAAAATGTGTTAAGTATCATTATTTTATATACTACTAAGAAAAAAATGCTGTCAATTAAAGTAGGACACAAAAGTGATTGTGTGAGACACTAGATCCCAGAGATGTTAAAATGTTAAAAGTTTCTGAGAATTGAGAAAATAGATAACTACCACATTCATGGGTCAAAACTCATATGTATCATATTTAATGGTTGTAGAGTTTCCACTTTATGTTTTGTACTATTATGTTTAAATCTCCATGGGCCATAAAATTTGTATATAATTATATAATTTCCAATATTATAAACAATATTACAATAAATAATCTTGTATGGAATCTTTGAGCATATCCTTTTTTTTTTTTTTTTTTTTT
>NW_012118833.1:494391-498442 GCF_000951035.1 Colobus angolensis palliatus
GCCTCCCAAAGTGCTGGGATTACAGGCGGAAGCCACCGCGCCCGGCCCTCAGGATAAATTCTTATAAATGAAATTATTCTACAAAAAGATATGCATACTTGTAAGGGTTCTGATACATCTTTTAAAACCATCTTCTAAGAAAGACTGCAGCAGTGTATAAAGGTATCGATCTATATCTGTCAACACTAGGGTTTTTATTTTTAATATTTACCAACCTAACGTGTGAAAAATGGTATCTCCAGTTTTAACTTCTGTTTCTTTGATTACTAACAAGGTTGAACATTTTATCACTGAGAACTTGGGCCTTGGAATCAGACAGACTTAGGTTTGTATGCTAGCTCCCTTAATTTTAAGCTATGTAAACTCAATTTCTTGGTCTCTTTCCTCCTCTACAAAGTGGGTTAACAATGTCAACAAGAATTATATGACATACACAACGTTGTAACATTTAAAGCACTTACTACTCTGCCTGGCACATATTTAGCACCCAACAAATATGATTACTTGTTTACCTTAAAGCGGAGATGTGAGGCTCTCTTCTCTTCTTCAAATCATCAGACTTGATCATGAAAAGAGAGAAAAAAAGGGATTTCCTTCACATAAGAGACACACAAAGGAGAGCTGTTTAGTGAGTGTTCTGGTCCTAGCATTGTCATTAAGAGCCCCGACTCTGAAGCCAGGCTGCTTAATACAGGGCCCCTCCACTGGATGGGTCTGTGACTTGCCAAGTTATTACCCTCTGTGCTTTATTCATTAAACAAATACTTAAGTCATTATAGTCTAGTTTCTACACCTGTTGAGGGAGATAGACAACAGACACAAAAAGCAGATTAGTATAAAGATGGTGAGAAGTGCGTAAGGGAAAAAAAGAAACCCAGGGGAAGAAGAATGGGGAGTGCTCAGCCTGGAGAGTGGTTTGCAATTATAAACAGGTTGGCCAAGGTAGACTTCAGGGAGGTGAAACAAAGACTTGAAGGAGGCTGGGAAGTGTGGCAAGGGAATATCGAGGCACAAAGCATTCAAGGCCCTGAGCATGAGGCATGCCTGGCCTATTCAAGCTACTGCAAGAACAGAGAGGGAGAGGGAGGGCAGTAGGAGATGAGGCCAAAAAGGCAATAGTGGGGCCAGGTGCAGTGGCTCATGCCTATAATCCCAGAACTCCGAGGTGGGTGGATCACGAGGTCAGGACTTCGAGACCAGCCTGACCAACAGGGTGAAACCCTGTCTCTACTAAAAATACAAAAATTAGCCGGGCGTAGTGGCGCATGCCTGTAATCCCAGCTACTGGGGAGGCTGAGGCAGGAAAATCATTTTAACCTGGAGGTGGAGGTTGCAGTGAGCCGAGATCTCGCCATTGCACTCCAGCCTGGGCAACAAGAGCAAAACTCCGTCCAAAAAAAAAGTAATAGGGGACTTAAAGCCATTTTAAGTACTTTAGCTTTGACTTAAAGAAATGAGAGGCCTCACCTGATGATTTCTGAAGCAAAAAAAAAAAAAAAGTCATTGGAAGTTTTGAGAAATAACATTTTTTAACATAATGTCTGCCTAACACATAATTATCCACATAATTTCAATTTCTTGAAGGTGTATAATTCATTAGATTTTAGTATATTCACAATGTTGGGCAATCATCAGCACTTCCTAATTTCAGAACTTTTCAGCACTCCAAAAAGAAACCCTTGTGCCCATTTAGGTAGTCATTCCCTCTTCTCTCCTCCCCCCAGCTCCTGGCAACCACTTGCCTATTCTGGACATTACACATAAATGGAATCATATAGTACATAGCCTTCTGCATCTGACTTCTTTCACTTAACCTAATGTTTTCAAGGTTCATCCATGTTGTGGTAGTATCAGTACATCATTCCTTTTAATGGCTGAGTTGTATTCCATTCTATGGGTATACCACATTTTGTTTATTTATTAGTTAAACTGTTTCCACTTTTTGGCAATTATAAAGCTGCTATAAATATTTGTGTACAACTTTTTATGTGAACATATTTTTAATTCTCTTGGTTCCATTTACATATTTTAAAAATACAACGACTTCAGCGACTGTCTAAGCAGGAGACAGTAAAAGGGAAAATGGTTGATACACTAACAGAATAATCCCTGGGAGACACAGATAGCTTGAACCAGGTGTTGGCTTTTGGCATTGAAAGTATTAAGAAGTGGGCTTCTCTGGATATACAGTGGCATGTCATTTATACTCTGAGAAATTTGTTGTGAGGTGATTTCATTGTTGTTCCAACATCACAGAGTGCATTTACATAAATTTAGATGGTAGAACTTACCATATACACCTAGGCTATATGGTATGGCCTATTGTTTCCAGGCTACGAACAACCTGGCATGTTACTCTACTGAATACTACAGGCAATACAATAGGAAGTATTTGTGTATCTAAACATATCTAAATATAGAAAATGTACAGTAAAAATAGGTGTTACTTTATGGGACCACTATTGTATCTGTTGTTGACAGAAAATGTCATGTGGCGATTGCCTGTATTTTGAAGGTGAAGATGGCAGAGTTTCATGATGGACTGGATATAAGGTGAGAGAGGAATCAAGCATGACCTCCTTTTTGGCCTGAGCCCCTGGAAAGATCAAGCTGCTATTAACTGTGACGGGGAAAACTGCAGGTGGAGCAGATTTAGAGGGAGAAGACCAGAAATTTAGTTTTGAACTTAAGTGTCAGAAATTCATTAGCTATCCAAGAAGAGGCAAAGCCATGAGACCCACAGAAATCTGTGTACCTAGGGAAGGAGGCCAAGCATTAGGATGCAGAGTACTCTATCATTAAGAAGTCAGGTGGAAGAGGAAAACCTGCAAAGGAAGCTAACAAGAAATGGCCACTGAGGAGGAGAAACCAAGAGAGCATGGTAACTTGAAAGTAAAGTGAAAAAAATGTCTCCAGGAAGAAGCAGTGATATAGTAGGTCAAATGCTGCTGATGAGCAAGGAAGAACTGAAAACTGATTATCGGATTTAGTAACGTGGAGGTTATGGGTGACCTTGACAAGTGTAGTTTCAGTGCAGTAGTACAAGCAAAAGCCTGATTAAAATGGGCTTACCAGAGACTGACAGGAGAGGGATTGGACACAGTGCAGACAACTCTTATAAGAAATTCTGCTGTCAAGAGAAGCAGAGCAATGGGGTGGTAGCTGAAGGGAAAATTAGGTCAAGAACTTTGTTTTTTTCTATGATAAGCACTAACAGCTTTTTTTCTTTTTGTTATGTTGAAGGGAATGATCCAGAGAAAAAGAAAAACTAATGTAGTTTCCTCAACTGTGAAATAGGTATAGTAATGGGATTGTTTTGAGGATTTAATGAATAAATATAAAGCACTTAGCATGGCATAAATTATGCACTCAATAATGCTTGCTTTAAAAAATACAGAATATTGGGCAACTCCTAATGACAGAGTTGGTTATGGGAGTTGGAAGATGTCAGAGACCCAATTATCAAGTCAATTCATACCACAAGCAAAGAAAAGGGCATGGATGAGGATTAAAGGGGCAGGAGAATGAAACCAGGTTTTACATCTATTGTCAGGGGGAAGAGTTCCTGTCCAACAGAGATTAACAGTAAAAATTATTCACAGTAGTTTCACCAAACTTCCATGTGGATCCAGAGTAATGGCAGCTCCTTTTTTTTTTTTTCAATCACCCAAGGCTCTTTTTATTATTTCGCCTTTTATCTTCCAGTTTTTGTTTCTTTTTTTTTTTTTTGAGGTGGAGTCTCACTTTGTCACCACCCAGGCTGGAGTGCAGCGGCGCAATCTCAGCTCACTGCAACCTCCACCGCCCAGGTTCAAGCGATTCTCCTGCCTCAGTCTCCTGAGTAGCTGGGATTACAGGTGCCTGCCACCACACCTGTATTTTTTGTATTTTTAGTAGAGATGGGGTTTCTCCATGTTGGTCAGGCTAGTCTCAAACTCCCAACCTCAGGTGATCCACCTGCCTCAGCCTCCCAAAGTGCTGGGATTACAGGCGTGAGTCACTGTGCTGGGCCCTCTTCCAGTATTTTTAATCTTCCAAATTGCATTAAGTA